>NC_056741.1:65538767-65838767 GCF_019279795.1 Protopterus annectens | reverse complement strand
CAATTAAACTTCAAAAACGTATAAAAACAAAAAATCTGATGTAAGCAAAGTTTTAAACTTAAAAGTTTAAAGAGGTGAAGGGAGGCTTATTTGCTTAAATATGGGTTTTTGAACAGCTTAGCCAGTGTTTCTGAACCAGGTCCCGTTATTTATTTCTATACATTGTAGTGTTTTGATTTTGTGCATATGTATGTACATATATAAAATTTACATGAACATATATATTTACTTGACACATTTATTTATTATTCTGTGACTTACTCTTTCTCAGAATTTAACACCAATGATGAGGTTATTGTTTTTATCTTCTATTTTCTAGTTTTATTTTTATTTTTATTCTTATGTACCTTTGTTCTAGCTTATACTGTATTGCATAGTCTAGATGAGCTGTAAGAAGATGGTAGTATGTCTTTTATTCTGAATGACTAAAGAACTTGGCATTTAATTGACTAATTAATTAAGTTTTAAATTAAGGTGTATTTATATTACCTATTCGAGTTGCTACTTTTGTCTGAAGAAGTTTGTTTATTGTAGCAAACGAAAAGCGGTTTTACATTAAATTTATTCAGTTTATTCGGGTAGCTGCTTTGCTTACATCAGATTTTTAGTGATTTTTATCCTGCTGGATGCTGCACCTCCTAATTTTTGCCATGATTTTCTTCCTCCTGTTATACACCCAATAGATTTTGTGATTCCACCAGGGTGGCTTGTTTTTAGAGTTAGTTTGGTACATCTTCCTGGTGGGTACAGCTACCTCTGTACAGCTATTAACATGCTAGTACAGGGTTTCTGTGAACAGTTCTGCATAGGCAAAAGTGTTCTCATGGTTTATAGGGGCTTGAAATTTTGCCAGGTACTCACTTAATAGCAGGAGGTTAGCCTTAGAATAGTTCCCGAATATTCCCAATTTAGCTGTGGGTCCAGGTTTTATTTTTACTTCAAAGGAGACCATTTTGTGGTCTGACCTTACCAGGGAAGGCATTACAGTAGGGGGTATGCAGCATTCTCCCATATCAGTGAGGACCAGATCCAGTATGGTTGCACCCATGGTTGGTGTATTGACTATCTCGTTCTGAGCGTTTGTGTTTACAAAATCCAGGAATCTCTTTGTATGGATGTTTGATGTTGTATAGGATTCCCAGTTAATGGTGTGGTAATTAAAGTCACCCATGAATATGGTGTTGGGTTGGATGGTTAGTGTTTCTAATAAGTTTAAATACATGATATGGGTTTCCTAAGTCATAGAGGGGGACCTATAGCTTGCAAGGAAGTGCTATTGGATTTTACCTATGGTGATTTGAACATGGAGCAACTCAAGTGGATTGTCCTGTTTGAGCAGCCTTGAAGTATATTTATTTTTGATGTAAATAGTGACACCTTCACCTTTAGTCCCTGCCTGTGAAATAGCTGGTCTAAATGTGTGGAAGGCATTATAACCCTGCACTGTTGGTGTGCTGTCTGTGGCTTTAAACCAAGTGTCTGAGACCGCACATACATCAGCATTCTCTAGGCAGGGTAAAAGAGCTTCCAGTGAGTGGAGTTTTTTGTTTAGGCATCTAGCACTGAGCAGCCTATCTGTCTGCTACTAGTGCTGGTCTCTCCACAGCTTCACTCTGTTGGGATACAATACTCCTTTGCTTCTTCTCTCACCAGAAGTAAAATGTTAGCACCAATCCCAAGAAGGGAAGCAGGTCACAGCCCGTTTGGTGATGCACAGTCTTGTCCCAAATGATGCAGATGTGGTGTGTTAACCATTTCTTCCCATGCTGACAACTATTGTATCCCATTTGGAATGACACAGAAATTAAGCAGGTTATTAAAATCAATCAACCTCTGTTTGTACTTTGGCATCTTCCATGGTGAAGGTAGAATGCTGCTCAATGCAAGGCACATACCAGCCTTTGACACACATCCCGAGAGCTTCATAATCTTTGTACAGAAGATTTATGATTTTTTGCTTGGAAGTGTGCATAGATGTTTTTATGCCCTAAGCAGAGTTCTGAGAAATTTTCCTCAGGTAGATATCAAATGCTGGAGATATGATGGAGAAGAAAGAGGTAACAGGGAACATATATTCTGGGAGTGTAATGTGCTGGCAGATTTTAAAAATTCACTACAGATCACTCTGTCAGAAATATTGGTTGAGCAAATGGTTGTACGTAAGGAAATAATTCTTTTGAGCTGTGATACAGGATCTGAATTGCCTAGACATAGTAGGGCCTTGTTAAGTTTAATTCTGTTGGCTGCCAAAAAAGCAGTTACTAGAAAAAAAAAAAAAACAACAACCACCAACTAAAACCAGAACTTGGGTCCACTTAAGAAGTCACAAAACACAGAATATACACAGAAGGATCCAAGGACGACCAAAGGCTTCCAAAATCACATGAGTATTAAGGCGAATAATATTTTTAAAACATTACTTAAAAATGACTTAATAGACATGCAGTTGTTTAATTATTTATTTGTTAAGGATGCTTTAGTACCTGTCATTCAAGGCCTGCCCAAATTACATAAAAATCCTGTACATCCCCCATTACGTCCTATTGTGGCAGGCAGAAATTGGTGCACTGAGCCTGCATCTATTTTCATTAGACCTGCTTTGAATTCATGACCACACATTTTAAGGGACACTCAACATTTTTTGAATGATTTGTTCTTGTTTATGAATGTATATAAGAATCACGAATGTTTGTATTTAGTGACCTTAGATGTCACTTCTCTCTTTACGGTCATTCCAAACAATGAAGGGCTTTCAAGTGCAAAACAGTTTTTAGAGAGGTACACTGACTTTAAAAGTAAGAAGACTGAGTTGATATGTATCTTACTTGAGTGTGTTTTGAACAATAATGTTTTTGCATTTAGTGACAGTTTTTACTGGCAAAAACACGGCATAGCTATGGGCACGTCATGTGCCAATACCTACGCCAATGTGGCCATGGGTGTTTGGGAACAATGTCATATTATTAATGGACCCTACAGTAAAGAAGTTGTTTTTTATCGTCGTTTTGTGGACAACATTTTTTTGTTGTGGGAGGGTCCTCAAGAGGTCTTACATGATTTCATTAAGTACATTAACAGTACCACGTCATTTTTAAAATTTTCACACAAAATCTCAGTTGAGTCAGTAGAATTCTTAGATGTAAAAGTATATGTGACATTAATGTTTATATTACAACAGAATTGTATAGAAAGCCCTGTCATTGTAACCATTTTTTATACAAAGAAAGTATGCATCCCTCTCATGTATTCAAAAGTGTAGTCAGAAGTCAAGTTTATAGAGCTTCAAGGCTAAGTGTAAGTGATTCAGAGTTTGTCAGACAAACTAACTCTTTAATGGAATCTTTTACAGCTAGGGGCTATCAAGTAATGACATTGCTGAGAATATTGAGCTAGTCTCCAGTGAGAGGTGAGCAGTATTCTGGTAGTATACAAACTGCATCCCAGAAGAATGACATAGTAAAATTATGCTTATATTATTCCAGTGACATCAAAAAGTATAGGGATATAATCGAAAGACACTGGGATATTTTGACTACAGGACAATGACATTGAGTATAGTAGATAACAGACTAAGATATGTATACAAGAAAATGAAGTCCCTTGGGCCGATAGCCTAGTACCTACCTATGAACCTATATAACTTTCTTGGATGGAGTAAGCCAGGGAAGCTTGTTGGCTAGGCTTACGTAGGCCCTTGGGCCGACAGCCTAGTACCTACCTATGAACCTATGAAAAGACGTTTATGTTTACCAAAAGGAATGTCATCCAGTATAAGTAATGGATGTACTACTGCATGTGGGCATCGTCAAGCCTGCAAATATATCGATACTACAGGAACATTCTATCATCCTGATCAAAGTAGGACATATAGCTTTGACATTGCTGTAACGTGCAGCAGTATGTACGTGGTCTATCTAGCTTATAGGTTCATAGGTTCATAGGTAGGTACTAGGCTATTAGCCCTAGGGCCTATATAAGCCTAGCCAAAAAGGTACCCTGGCTTTCGCCACCCAAGAAAATTATTTTTCTGTGCCCCTGTCGAGCAGAGTCACAGAAGTGATCCCTGGGGGTGAAACTGTTCAGTATGTACAAAATTCTATGTTGGTAAAACTGATTGAGCACTGAGAGATAGACTTAAGGAACACTATTACCATACAAGTAAAAGTGATACACTCAGTGCTTTGTCCAAACATGTTGTAGACACCGATACCTCTCATTTGTTCAAGTTTATGGTAATAGGATGTGTACATGAAAATATAAGGAAAGGGGACATCAGAAATCAAACTGAACAGTTGGAAGCCAAATGGATAGTTAGACGACGAGGGGAGTATGGACATGGCCTGAATGACCAGATGCCATTGAGCTTAAAGCCAGACCACTGAATAGGAAGTAATCTGGCATTTACTTATTTTGAATAATAACAACTGTTAAATATAAGTAAGTTTTTTATTTATTTTTATTATTTTAGGTACATTTACATATATATGTAACTTTTTATTCCTTGTTGGATGTTTATTATTCAGTATTTATATATAAATATATTGTACTGAACATTTTTAGTAATATGTCTTTAAGGAAGCAAAGTTTTTAGTCATGTGATCTTTTTAGTTAGTATATATGTAATGAGTAAAGAATTTTAGTTGTGAAATGCATCTGATGAAGTAGCTTTGCTACGAAAGCGCTTATGCTTTTACATTTTGTAAATTAAAGACAGATTTATTTTGGAAGCCTTTGGTCTTCCTTGGATCCTTCTGTGTAGTTACTAGAAAAAGGAAATCAAAGTCTAAACCAACTGTATTTGAAGTACCGAAAATTGTAAAAGAGATAAAAGTACTGAGAGAGGGATCTTTAGAAAAGGGAAGGAGCAGATTGCCCTAACCCTAACCCTAACCCTAACCCTACCGAACATTGTAAAAGAGATAAAAGTACTGAGAGAGGGATCTTTAGAAAAGGGAAGGAGCAGATTGCCCTAACCCTAACCCTAACCCTAACCCTAACCCTAACCCTACCGAACATTGTAAAAGAGCTAAAAGTACTGAGAGAGGGATCTTTAGAAAAGGGAAGGAGCAGATTACACAGAAATAACTGGAATTTGTAGGAACAATACATGCAGAATGACATTCAGGAGGGGGAGTGAGGTATAAGGAAAGGCAAGAATTCAACAATTTATGTGAAGCTGGACTGATGATAGTTCTAAAGAAAGAAAACATGATTTATAATGAATGAAAATGGGAAAATGTTAACATTTTTTGTTTTCTGTTAATGAATGCTTGTCTCTGTCTTAAACGATAATATGATAAATATGTTAAAAACACACTAGAAGAATCCAAACATAAAAAGGTTGTGTAACAACAGAAAAAAAAGCATTAGCCAAGATTAGGAAGTGGAAGTGCTGTGCTCAGCATGATAAAACACTCTCATAAATCTAAATAATTAAGAGGGCAAATTAAGTCTACTAAATCCTAATTAGAGGCAAGATTGCCTCCCAGGCAAAGGACAACTATAAGGTTTTCTTTAATTACATCTGTAACCTCAAAGGCAGCTCACAGCAGTGCGTGCAGAACTGATTGTAAATGGAGCCAGCAAATCTGCTGGACAACAAAATTAGCTCCAATTTTATCCACATCTTTTCCCCAGCAGCCTCCCAGGAAATACCATCAAACAACCTCCCCCCACCATCACTAGGGAGGAGGTCCTAGATGCACTCTCTAAAGCCAAAAACATTGCATCAGTAGACCCAGATAATATTCTAGGATGCTTCCTAAATAGCCTGTAATATGACCTACTGGGACCACTACAACAATAAAAGACATTTCACATGCACACTCTATTAATTATTCCTTAAGTTACTAGAGTGTACATGTGAAATGTCTTTTATTGTTGTAGCTTCCTGAGCAGGTGTTAGCTTGCTAAATAATGTAGCCTGTGGGCCTGGGAACCCCAGGCTAAGTGTCAAAATGATGTAATGTGTATACTGGGAAACCTAAGTGTCAAAATGATGTAATATGGAGGGCCCAGCAGAAATAGCTAGGAATTAGAAAAAGATTAGACTAAGTGTTTTTCTGTTACACTACTATTGGATACCATAGCCTGCATACAGACTTTGTACCATGTGAATACAGAACTCCAACAGTCATCCCTCTTCACAAGGGTGGGCCATCAATGGACCCCAGGAAAGACAGACCTCTAAGTCTGACTAGTTTTATATGCAAATCCATAAAATAATTATCTTGGAAATGATTAATAAGGATATGGAAAAACCTTCAAACACTGGATCGAACCAAGACTGGCTTCATCAAGGGCAGATCATACCAACTCAACCTGATGGACTTTTTTGAGAGGGTCACCAAGGCAAGAGATGATGGCAAAACAGAGCATACTGCCTACCTTGACTTGGGTAAGGCATTTGATACAATACCCCGTGTGAAGACTGGTAGAGAAGGGTGAAGGCTGCCAGCATAGCCAAATAGAATTTGATACATAATTCTGGCATTTGTAAATATAAATGTAAAATACAGGCTTGTTTCTTAAATGTAAAGAAATACTGTTTCCACGATGTGGCAACATTGCCCTCTGCTATAAAGAAAACTAAGTCAAGATTTCACATCTGTTCTTTGAAATTAAAATTATGCCTTGTATGTTCTTTTGATCTCCAGAGCTTGGAGTTATTATGTCTGGGCTAGCACATTCTTTCTATTGTTTTAACTTAAGGAATAATTACTAGAGTGTACATGTGAAATGTATTTTACTGTTGTAATTTCCTGAGCGGGTGTTAGCTTGCTAAATAATGTAGCCTGTGGGCCTGGGAACCCCAGGCTAAGTGTCAAAATGATGTAATGTGTATATTGGGAAAACCTAAGTGTCAAAATGATGTAATATGGAGGGCCCAGCAGAAATGTTTATTAGTGATTTAAAAAAAATATTGCTCAAAGTAAGCATTTTGATCTTGGACATCTAATTCAGCACTGCCCACGCTCTTAAGTTATCTTAGAAGTGTGTTTTCTTGTAGCAATAGCTAGGAATTAGAAAAAGATTAGACTAAGTGTTTTTCTGTTACACTACTATTGGATAATAATATTGCACAGTAATAATTGGACACCCTTTCAGGGGCCTTTGGGTTGCTGATAATTATGAGCTGGTGGTGGCAGTAATTACTACTGTATAGTCTGGGTAAAGGGGCACAGCTGGAGAATCTGTGTCAGCCTTTCCCAGGAGTATCTGTGAAGTTATATGCATGCTTATCTCAAAGTGTGTGTGTCAGCTACTTGGGTAGGGACACAAAGCACTGATTGAACAGAGAGGGTACTGGAGGTTAGCTTGCCAGCTAGGCTGAGATCTGGACCCTATAGCTGTGCCAGTGGGAAGTCTTATTGGAGACCTGGGGAGCAAGGGAGCGACCAGCCCCAGACTGACTGTGATCTCTGTGTGCTCTTAAGGGAAATTGCACTTTACTGTGTGTATTTGTTATCCTTTCCTCATACATGAGATGCCCTCTCTTGTGTTAGTGGTGAGGATTGAGGCTCCTTGATTGCTGGGCCAGGGCATGGGTGTCACACCCCACTTGAGTATTGAAAAGAAATTCACAGGAATAGGCAACCCCCCCCCCCCATTCTTCATAGAGACAAGGCATGGAAAACTTGGCAAAAAGATAGAACACAACAAAATGAAATTAATTTCAAACAACTAAGAAACAGAGCTAAGAAGCTAGTAATACAACATAAAAAATATATTTCTCCTCTAAGCTAACAACCTTACAATATAATCCAAAGAAATTCTGGAAGTCAGTCTCCACCCTTCTCAACCCTGGAGCTCTACAGAATCCCTCTCCTGCACCTGATAAGACCCCTAATCAAATTTCCCATGACTTTAATACCTACTTTATTGCCGTCATTCAAAAATTAATCAAAAACTCCTCAACAAGCCCAAACCAATACTCCCAGAACACTAATAATGTCATATAAAATGACAATGCATCACTCATTCCTGACAAACATTCCATTTTTTCCGCAACTCACTTATTTTCTATTCAACCAGCATTCAAATCTCTCATATGTAAACTATTAAAAAAACTCAAATCATGCTCTCTTTTCACAGGCAACCTTCCCCCAGAATATTTACAACTAGCAGCAAATGCAATTGCATATCCTGTTAGCATTCTTATAAACCGCTCTCTCGCAGAAGAATACATTCCACATCTATGGAAAAAATCTATTATTACTCCACTACATAAAGGTGGAAACTGTTACGAACTCTCAAACTATCACCCCATCTCTATACTTTCCCTACTATCCAAAATCCTTGAGAAGTATGTACACACACAATTACTCAAGTACCTCTTTGATAATAATCTTCTGTCTCCCACTCAACATGGCTTCTGCCCAGAGTACAGCACTATTACAGCCCTGCTCTCATTCAGTGATACTGTCAACAAAGCCTTAGATACAAATCACCACACTTCAGTAATCATATTAGATCTTTCAAAGGCTTTTGACACAGTATCACATACTAAACGTCTAATCCAATTAACAAAACTTGGCTGGGCCCCCAAATCCCTCAACTGGTTTACATCATACCTAAACAACAGACAACAATCTATAAAGTGGCATAACATCCAATCTGGTTATCTGTCAAACAACATAGGAGTCCCACAGGGTTCCATTCTGGGACCATTACTCTTCAGCATCTTTATTAATGACCTCCACAAAGTCTCTCAGCTAGGTAAAATTATCCAATACACTGACGATTCGACAATAATCTCTACTTCAAACAATTTTTCCAACCTCCTCACAGTTACTCAAAATGCTTTTACAGAGACTAAATAATGGCTAAACAATCCACAACTGCTACTAAATGCCCCAAAACAAAACTTCTATTATTCTCTTCAAAACCACCAGATATAGACTTCAAAATCTTATCTAAAGGTGGAACTGAAATAGAAATAGCAAAATCTGCCAAACTACTAGGCATTACAATTGACTACAAACTCACATTTGAAACACACATTCTCAATGCAATAAAGAAAACACACTTTAAACCTAGCAAACTTTACCGTCATAAACTTTACATGGAAAAAAACACCAAAACAAAACTGGCAAGTACCTTACTCATCCCTGCTCTACTTTATTGTAGTGCCATCTTTACTAACCTTCACTCATCCCTCAGCAATAATTTTCAGTCTTATTACTATAAAATAGCTAAATTCGCCTCAGGAAAGCCTAACCGCTCACACCACTGCCAAGCAATCAGTGAACTGAACTGGATGGATTTCCTAAACTATCTCTGCTTTACCCAACTAATGCAATCCCATAAACTAATTTATAAACCAAATACTGTCTCTCACTTGCTGAACTGGGCTGGCTTGAACTCCCTCACCTCCTTCAGTGTTATCAACTCTCACTCGCCCATAAACTAGTAAACCATCCTCTAAATGTCCATTCCCAACAGAATCTACTCCAACCCTATCGCACCACCAGACCACTAAGATCCAGCAACAAAAATCACTTGCAGATCACTAAAGCCAGTAACTCTGCTGGTGATGCACTATTCTCTTGTACCATAGCCAAATTATGGAGCTCCCTTCCACCCACAATTACCTCCATACCATCATGCACCTACTTCAAAACTTTACTAAAAGCGCACCTAAAAACATGCTGGCTATGCCCTTGCAACTCCCACTCTAATATCACCCACTCCATCCAACCACTACCTTTCTTTCCACTCCACTAACTACCTTGATTATAGCAAGCTCAGATGTTCATAAGCCTAGTACTTATTATACAGCAGGAACTTCTTATTGTAACATTTGTTAATGTCTGTTATGTACTTCACAGATAAAGATTCTAGTTGTCTACTGATGTACTATGTTCTTCATCTGTAAATATGTTGTAAGTAATTGCTATGTTAAATTGTTAATCGCTATGTAATCTAATGTAACTACTGTCTATTTATTTTAACTGTGGAGCTTTTCTCCCCAGGCTTCCGCTGAAAATGGACCTATGTCCAGTAGGACACTCCCGGTCAACAAATGTAAATACATAAATAAATAAATAAGTAAATACCTGCCCAGCACTCTCATCAATACTACAAACTTATATTCCTTCATGTAGCCTAAGATCCTCCAACAAAATGCTACTAAGTGTAACCAAGCCCAACAAAAGAGCTGGACAATGCTTGTTCTCTGATAGCATCGCTAAAAATGGAACTCCTTACCCTCCAATATTACCCAAATAGACTGCATAAAGACATATATAGTAGTATTAAAAACTTACTTCCTACATAACCTCAAATGCCAATGCAAATCAAACAAACCACCAGAACATCTTCACTACTTATTTCTAACCCAGTTCCATAGTTCAAAATAACTTTTACCCTGACAGCAACACAGCTCTATTACTGCTATAACTGTTCAGCAAGAACTGCCATGTTTTTTTCATGCAATGCCAAAAAGAAACCACTCAAGCTTTGTACTATAGCACCAACTGTTATCTAAGTTTATATAAGTTCTGATACATACTGATACGTTTTATATTGTCTATGTATTCTACTTTTATAATTTTTTTAAATATTTTTGCATATTTTCGCTTTAAAAAAAATTTGTCACGTCTATATATTTATTTGACTGTATTCATTGTGGAGCTTTTCTCCCCGGGCCTCCACTGAAAATGGGTTCCTGACCTAGTGGACTTTCCCGGTCAACAAATGTCAATAAATAAATAAATATTACACTCTGGGTAACCAGCTGACTCTCACATAAAACCCAGGAAGTTAGGATAGGGGAGACCATTCCACAAAGAGATCGGCAACTAGTGAAGTCCTTCAGGGCTCTATGCTGGGGCCACTCATGTTTGGCATCTACTTGGCAGTCAAGGCCAATGTCAAGAGCCTCTGGCTGAGAAACACTGCAGCTGACTGCAAACCAGGAGCAGTCATAGAATCCTAAAATCCTACAGGAAGGATTAATGCAGACAAATGACTGGTGCCAAAGGCATGGCTTAAGATTGTCATAGAATCCTCTGAAGGCACTAAAATCCTACAGGAAGGACTAACGCAGACAAATGACTGGTGCCAAAGCCATGGCTTAAGATTGTCATAAAATCCTCTCAAGGCACTAAAATGTTACAGGAAGGACTAATGCAGACAAATGACCGGTGCCAAAGTCATGGCGTAAGATTGTCATAGAATCCTCTCAAGACACTAAAATCCTACAGGAAGGACTAACGCAGACAAATGACCGGTGCCAAAGCCATGGCTTAAGATTGTCATAGAATCCTCCCAAGGCACTAAAGTCCTACAGGAAGGACTAACATAGACAAATGACCGGTGCCAAAGCCATGGCTTAAAATTCAATGCCAAGAAATGTATAATAGAAACCTTTGGGAAGTCTGCCATCATAGGAAATTACCTCATCAATAGCATACCCCTAAGAGTAGAACAAGTAGTCAGGGACTTGGGTACATATGTAGATAGTAAACTGGCTTTTGACCAACATGTGTCTAAGGTAGTAAGGAAATCACCCTATGTTGCTCAACTTATAAGCAATGGCATGTCATCTAGGCCTAAGAAAGTCATTCTTCCACTATATTCAGCCCTCATCAGGGTGAGTACAATACCACCATCAGTATGTACCTGACCAGGCACTGGCAACATCTGAATGTCCACAGAGGGTCCTCACAAAAAGAATGCAAGGCATAAACATGCACTGTGCAGATCACCTCATCTCTATACTCTGTTTACTGCAGACTGTTGAGAGACAATCTATACCCGGCATACAAGGCACCCTTAGATTACCCTCTAAGGAACCTTTTTCATATCCACAAAGCAAATAGCATCAGAATTACTTGATCTAGGGATTTAAACATTGCTTGTGACATAAACAGGACATCATAGAGGGACAGGTATGTGTCTCAGAGAATTCCCATTCTCTGGAACAGGCTTCCCATTCATGTGAATCAGAGCTCTTCCCCAATCCTTTTCAAGAGAAAATTGATCCAGTGAATGAGAAATCAGAAATACACCCCAAGTCTAGCACCTATGGCTCTACTTAACAGAGGCATCCTGTAAATCTTACCCTAGCTTACATATACTCCTTAAAATAACCTCTAAGTTACATAACCTTATGAGATATAATTAGGATGCTTGTCTAGGCTTATAAAGGCCCCAGTGTTTATTAGCCTAATATACACCTATGAGCATATAAGCTATGGATGACTCTGTAGTGAAACATGCAGATACTTCACTCACAAAGTTTAGGAATGATAAAGTGATAGGAGGCTGCCTATGTGCAACCACCATACGATAAGTGGCTAGGGCTCTCAAAACACTTCACCCCAGATACAACTGTGACATGGTTGTTGCTCATGTGGATGTGAATATTCTGAGACATGATATGGAGATGGGCATGATACGGAGATGGACATGATATGGAGATGGACATGATATGGAGATGGACATGATACGGAGAGAGACATGATATGGAGAGGGACATGATATGGAGATGGACATGATATGGAGATGGACATGATATGGAGAGGGACATGATATGGAGAGGGACATGATATGGAGAGGGACAGGATATGGAGATGGACATGATATGGAGATGGACATGATATGGAGATGGACATGATACGGAGAGGGACATGATACGGAGATGGACATGATATGGAGAGGGACATGATATGGAGAGGGACATGATATGGAGATGGACATGATATGGAGAGAGACATGATATGGAGAGAGACATGATATGGAGAGGGACATGATATGGAGAGGGACATGATACGGAGAGGGACATAATATGGAGAATGACATGATTGAGCTGTCTCAGTATGCATCCAAGACTATTTCTGAGCAGCAGCTCACCCTCACTTCACCTCAGTACAAACATTGATTGACTTCAAAAATTGGTTTAATAATCGGCATCATTCAGCATCACTTCAATATGCATCAGCCCGGAGGAAGTTGGCCGACAGTCCTATTTGCTTCACAAGGGATGGCCTGCAACTTTCACTTCAGGGCTTTTTCTATATTGGCCAAAACTTTCACCACCTTTCAAAGTGCCCTTTTACTCAAGGTGACCCTGCTCCATCTACCAACCTAATCAAATATGACCATATTACGAAATGCCGAGGTGCCAGCTCAACGCCCAACCTTCAACGAAGGCACGCCCATTTACGCATGCATGTCTTTGTAATGCTACCCAACCATGGGGAGGACATGCAGACTCCACACAGAAGGCACTCCCAAGCCAAGCTGAGAATCGAACGGGATAACCTCTTGCTGTGAGGTAACAATGCTACCGTTGTACCACCGAAGACTGAAACTCAAATATATTTCATTATTTAGTAACTTCTGTCCTCCGTGATTTGCCAGAAAACTACAGATTATATGAAAGTAGAACTACTCAAAGCTAGAAAGCTCAACAAAAAAATAATTTATATAGAAGTACTTGTAACATTAGAAAATATTTAGGTCTGCATCATCAACAAAACATTGTTCCAATGTATGGACACAGCACACCTTCCCCACCAGTATTAAGTTCTCATCTCATGTTCAGCCCTCTACTGAGGGTGTCTCTTCAACAGGTCATGGTGTCTCCACATTTCTTCATGAATCTATCCCTTGAAGAATTATACTTTTGGATGATAGCCTTGAATTCCTTCACATCCTAGTAACCTTAATCAAAACCCCTTTCATATCCTGGACAGCTATGGACACTCTGCATGTCATGTCTCACTGACCTTTTACTCCTCAAAACTGCACCAAACATTATTCTCCAGGATTAATTACCCATGCATCAACTGACTTATTTATACAAGCAGAAAGAAATATGCTCAGCAACCAGATTATATGTTCGCCTACTAGCGATTCTAGTGTATTGGACTTGGTCATCACAAATATAACTCCTTGTGCTCTGCACCTGAAGTTTATCCCCTCTGGTTACATCTGGCCCTTACGGTCAAAGGGCTCCCTATTGAAATGTTGGCACTCAAAATGCCGAGTACTGGCAAGACCCCCCCCCCCCACCAAAAAAAAACAAGAAAACAGAGATGCTTGAAAATCACTTTTCTCTGTTAAACTTTTTTTTTTATTTTAGGGGCAAGCCCTCCCTGCATTCCCCACACTCACCCAAACTTATATACACCATTTCGGACATTGCCATACCTCTAAGAAAAGGGAATATTCTGAGTAATGGCATCACAGACTTAGTATACGTTAAGTCCTGTTTTTGGTCATTCAGTCTGCATTACATCGAGAGTCATTCTAGCGGGTCCTGACATTTCAATGGTTACCCGCTCAAAGCTCTCAGTAATACTGCAATGTTCACAGATTCCTCAAAGGCCAACTTACTTCAAATGCATAAGGACCTGAGGATGTTTACAAGGCTCCCCCAATGAGGACCAATGCTCACAGAGAGTTTCTACAATCACCTTAACTTCTGCATTGAGACCTAAGTCCCAATCTGTAACAAATACAGCTCCAAGTTTACAAACAAACCTTTTTGTTGGCACCTCAGTATAAATAAACTGTTCAAGAGAGAGGAACAAATCTGCTCTCTGTTACACACAAACTGAGGACACCACACCTCACAATCAAACTCAACGGGCCAAACAAACAACTTAGAGAAACAAAATTAAATCTGCAAAGTATGAACTGAAAATTCATCACTGTACAAAACTGGTGCATAATGACACAGCAAAAAAATGAAAACAAACCACCAAAACTGAAGACTGTTCAAATAAAAGCAAATATATTTTATTAAACACACGGTTAAATCTTTTGTGCAGTGTGCACTTCTTCAGACCATTACTTTTATTTGAACAGTCTTCAGTTTTGGTTGTTTGTTTTCCTTTGTATTGTTGCTTGGACAGGGTTTTGGATCTAAGAACATTTCCTGTACTGATTTCTGTCTTCTACATAATGACACTGAGTGGGCAAGGGGGGGAGGGTGAGTGGCTGCAAATCACCTACCCCCACTGACTCTCTACAGCTGCTGTTTTAGGGTGGGTAGCTTCTAGCATGGAAAATAGGATGCTAGTATGGGAAGGATGTAGAGTGTGATCAAAGCTGGAGGTGGCAGCCCTTGCCTTGCATGCAAAGAAGAGCACCTGTGTAGGATGGAAGATTATAGGTTGCCTCTGTCGTGATGTAGGTGTCACCACAGGAGGGAGAGGTTACCATTTCAGTAATATTTTTCCTCCTATGCCCTGGAGATACAGACTAGTAAAGAGGGGGTGGTGCTGTGTAATTTCATGGCCCAGGGACAATTATGCATTGTTCATCCTACTTCACTGTTGCAGTAATCACACTTGGCATTTCCTGACTTGCAGAAGTCTGAGGCCAGCCCAGATATCAGAGACTTTTACCTTTCCGCTTGGCCGGTGGACACCCTACTATCCAATGACAGGGCATCAGGACTATAAAGAGACATTGACTGGCATCATCCTCAGTTTGCTTCAATCTAGCTTCTTAAGAGTATGTTAGTTATTCCAAAGACAGAAGACTTGTAGAGCTAGGTACTCCATTGGGGAAGCTTTTTAGTTTGCATTTTTTAACTGAAAACTGTAGATATCGGCAAATTCTTCAAATATTTGCTTAGATTATGGAAAATAAATTCCCCACAGTGATTTCCAGTATCTCTCCTTATTCTATCCGGTTCCAAAATAAAAAGGTGAAGTTCGACCATCCAAAGAACAGCAATATACCAAAGTGAAAAAAGCAAAGTCCAACCAGGTCCAGATCATGACATGCCTGATTATTCCCAGTACACTCATTTTAATACTTGCACCATTAGGCATAGAGCCAAAACCTTAGAAAAGATTTATATCAGCAAGGAGAGCTTCAGTGACCTGCACCCTCTATGGTACATCAGTGACCTGCACCCTCTATGGTGTTTGCCATTTCCTTGGTCAGTTCTCTCTCTCTCTCTCTCTCTCTCTCTCTCTCTCACTCACACAAAAAAGAAGGAAAAGAAAAAACATCCGAGACATGAGTGCACCTCTCAACCTCCACACACTGAAAATCATATTGCCTACATTTAGAATAGGAACATGTGGTCCAAAACAGGAACACCCTCCCAATACCGCTCACTTTTCCAGATTTTTGCCTTGTATTTTTGCTCTGTTCCTCATAAAATCTGTAGTTTTCTGGCAAATCACTGAGGACAGAAGTTACTAAATAATGAAATATATTTGAGTTTCAGTCTTCGGTGGTATGGCGGTAGTGTTGTTACCTCACAGCAATAGGTTATCCCATTCAATTCTCAGCTTGGCTTGGGAGTGCCTTCTGTGTGGAGTCTGCATGTCCTCCCCGTGGTTGGGTAGCATTCGAAAGACATGCGTGCATAAATGGGCGTGCCTTTATTGAAGGTTGGGCATCAAGCTGGCACCTTGGCGTTTCGTATAAAATCTACTGCCAATCATTAGTGGACTGGAGTTCCGTTATGGCGACCCCTTACTGGGAAAAAGCTGAAAGACAAACAAACAAACATTTGAGTTTCAGTCTTCAAATCCTTCACAAAATGCATATGAATGGAAAATCTATTATTTTCAAAGTTTATAAGAGCTTATTTAAAATCATTACCTATTTTTTGGACTTTCTCTCACCAATATTTTGGGCTTTATTCAGATTTTTTGAGCTAAGAGATTGAGAGGTATGGTACCCCTCAACATGAAGATGAGGACGAAAAGCAAACACCATCTTTTGATCTTAAAAAGGGGGGACTTGATTGTGAGAACTGTACAGTTAATTCAGTTATTTCACATAGAGATCTACTGAACACATTCATTTATGCAATATCAGCCATAACTGCTTAAATAAGTACTGAATGGGGAGGGGCTTGGAGTACTGGCATTAAAAGTGACAGCAAAGCTTTCTAGCTGAAATATGCTATTGGTATTTTAACAGCGCAGCTAGAAAAATGGACCAATAGTACAGGAAGTTAAAATAATACTGTGCTATTGACCCATTTTTCTACTGCAGTGTGCAATTGGTCCACTGAACAGACAAACAGCATAATGCAGCTGGCAAAATGGACTAATAATGCAGGCAGCTAGAAGCCCACTAATCTATTAATGTTTCTAGCTGCACTGGGATATTGGTCTGCTTGACAGACCAATGTACAATGTTGCTTGAACCTAGCTGTGAGTCCCTTGACTCCATTTTCACTTTGATAAACTTCTCTCTCTTTGTTTGTGCAACTGAGACAATGAAAGAGCATAAATCTCAAAGGATAAGTCAGAGCAGCAGATCACAGTTTTAAACCAGTGCCAAAACTGGAATGCTCCCCTAAATGCAGAGCAGTTGATGTGTACGGAACGAACTGGAGGGGACACTTGCTGTCTCCAACAGCCCACACAGGCTTGAGAATGTTAAAGGAGATGAGGTGCTTTTGCAGCCCCATCTGATAACTTCTCAAACTGCTGAGCTATCATGTCTACCCAAGCCAAGAACCTCCAGGCATCTATGTCCATGAGGAGATCCTCCAGGCCTCTATGTCCATGAGGAGATCCTCCAGGCATCTATGTCCATGAGGAGACCCTCCAGGCATCCATGTCCATGAGGAGATCCTCCAGGCCTCTATGTCCATGAGGAGACACATAGAGACTGGATTCAGGTCACTGACACCCATCCACGGCCTTGGACTTTGATATCAGATGCCACACCCAAGCACAGGCCCAAGCCTCTGAAGACAAAGACGTCTGTCATCAGCTTGCTCTAACCTCAGCAGTCTGGGCCTCAGCCTACAGTTCCCAGGCACATCCCAGGACTTATTCAGGCTGTCAGAGGATTTCATGGATTTTATGATATCCTGGCAATTTAACTCTAAAGCAACCTGCCCCATGAATCAATCTCTCCTGTTAGAAAAAAAGGTCCAACTCTCCACAGAAATCTTCAAATTCCTCTGACTCAGATGAGGACCAGCTGGCACATGTGCACCAAATCTCAAAAGGGTCATATGCCAATTCAGAGTCAGATGAGATCGTAGCATCAGCTTTACCAACTGAGGACCTTTCCTTTGGGAACATTTTGCATAAAATGAAAGAGCCCTTTGGCTGTAAAACTCGGGAATAGCCCCAGTCCAAGAAGAGATTTAGACAGTTTTTCAGGATTCCTTAGCTAAACTCTCTATTCCTCCAGTGTTTGAAGTGGTGGATGATATGATTTAAATCATCTCCAAGTAGCCGGTCTCCAAACCCTCTGCCCTTAAGAAACCTAACCATTTCTATAATACTTAAACCCCACAAACACCTATATAGGAACCCTGTAACAGATCCTGATGTGGTGTCCCCAGAATCTAAGGGGGTCCAAGGGCATTCTTTCAAAACCCTCCACCAAATGACAAAGAGAATAGAGTTCTCAAAATATATGGCAAAAAATGTATTTACTTCAGCTACCTTGGCCATTGCAAGTTTGACCTGCTGGTTTCATATGATGAAATACCAGGAAACCCTCCTGGATCAGATGAAAATGAAAGCAGAGAGCATTGAAAATAAGGATCTCCAGAAGTAGTTACCAGAATTATGCAGCACCAGTTCCCAGGTTGCCAAGCACTCCCTTAAGGGAGGCTTTGATGCCTTGGAGACGTCTAGCAGGGCAGCTGTCTTGGGGGTTGGTCAGTTATGAGCAGACATATTCAGCTGAGAGGTTAGCCTTTGCCAGAGCATGTAGAAGCAAATATCCTTGATGCTCCTTTGGGCAGGGATGTTCTCTTTGGACCCCAAGTTCACAGTATTTTCAAGACATTGGAGGAGAAAGTGAAGGACTTTCTGCAGGCCGCCCCCCATCTAGTCTTAGCAGCAATTATCACACCAAGACATGGTCTTTACCCCTTCAAAAACCAAAGGTAAGAAAAAAAGCAAGAAAAAGCAAGTGTCAAGCAGACCCCTAGAGTAAACCTGGTAGGTCCCAGTTCCAAGGACCCAGCATGGAGCAGTTCTGATTCCAAAAGAGCACTTTCCTGTCTAGTCAGTAAATCCCACTTGGACACGATAGTGCAAAGCAATCAGGAAAGTTAATTCAGGGACAAGCATATCAATCTCAAAGTCAAAGAGATGATGGTAATCCAAAGGGCACTGATAGTTCACAAGAAAAAATAGTACCCAAGAACCTTCCTCATAAAGGCAGACAATACCACAGTGATGTGGAGCATTAATAAACAGGGAGGCACTCACTCCTACCCTCTGTGGAGAATGGCCATGCAGCTTTGGGAATTAGCAGAAGGATGGGTCTGACCCCCCGTCTCAATATCCTTCAGGAAGGGACAATTATCTGGCACACTTGCTAACAGGGTCTATATTATAACATCAAATGTTTAGGTTGTCAAACACCTAGACGTCAACCCCTAAATGTTGAAAGCTACAAAGCACGAACGGCCAATTACACAAATTTTTTTACAGGGAAAAAAATTGCTTGGCTGTCATCAGGAATTTGCCCTTTTCCCCGATGTAGAGTGATCTCAGAGCTGGTATATTTAGTTAGGGGGTTGTGGGGGCACAGCCCCCCACTTGATTAGGGCTTGAAAGTATGTTTTGTTTTCCGGCAGCCAAGAGAGTTTTTACCCTGTAGAGAAATTTGCATAATTGGCCATTCGCGGTTTGTATATTTATTTATTCATTTTTCATTTGTTGACCGGGTTAGTCCAGCTTAGCTGATGGGCCTTTTTCAGTGGAGACCAGGGGAGAAAAGCTCCACAACATTACATTTAATATTTAACAGTAGACAAAAAATAATGCAAAAAGGCTAATGCAGAAATTAATTAAAAAATATACAATGTAAGTACAAGATTTCATATTTCATCTAAGTATAGTCAAGTAATATGGCGGCTGGGTAGGTTTTAATTACATGTACAGTATATAAACAATGAAAAAAGAAGAAAGGATGTAGATACAGCAAGAAGGTTGAAGTAAGAGAAAGTGTACAGGTAGTATCCATGTTAGGGTATTTTAAGAGGGATTAAGAGGAAGTATAACCTTTAAGGGGAGGTAGATAGAATGGTTATAAAATGTGGCTGGACTAGCAAGAGACTAGCAAGGTAGGGAAAGTAGGAGAGGATGCCACTTTAAGCGGGGGGTGAGAACAGTGACTTATCCAGTGCTCCTTTAGGTGGCCTTTGGCAGTTGAGTAAAATATGTTGGGTTGTTTAATGGATCGAATTTCTAATGGAAGTTTGTTCCAGGAGATAGAGGGATGATAGCTATAGAGGTTTTGACCAATTTTGTTCTTAGGTTTATAGATGT
Source organism: Protopterus annectens (assembly GCF_019279795.1). NCBI lineage: Eukaryota > Metazoa > Chordata > Ceratodontiformes > Protopteridae > Protopterus > Protopterus annectens. Next base: position 65,818,533 of record NC_056741.1, on the reverse strand, counting down.
GTAGAAGGTTTTGGTCGGAACTTTGGGGAGACCTAGAGGGGATATATGAAGAGATGAGTGGAGTCAAGCTAGGGCAGAAAGAAGGCTGGTTTAGGATAGAGTGTATTATCTGAAACTGGGAGAGCAGAAGCAAGTGGGGTGGTTCCAGCCAGTTTAAGTGTGTTAAAAGAGTGACAGTGATGAGATCTATAACTTTGATTAGCAGTAAATCTGGCTACTTTGTTAAAGGTATTTTCTAGTTTGGTTAGGAGGGTGGTCTGGAGGTTAGAGAGGATCTGAGAGCTGTATAATAGGCTTGGTAGGAGATAGGCATGAGACAAGGCAATTTTAGCCTTATTGGACAAGAACTTTTTATTTTTATATAACAGGCCTAGTTTATGATGGGCTTTTGTAATACAATTGTTGACATGCAGATTGAATTTCAGTTGGCCGTATATTATAACTCCTATCAGTTTTGTGTGGGGTTCAGCTAAGATGGGAGTGCTATCCAAAGACTGGATGGTAAAGGTGGATTTGAGGTTATGTAGGCTTTTTGAGAGGAAAAGTAATAGCTTAGTCTTTTTAGCAGTTAGAATTAGCTGGTTACGGGAAAGCCAGGTCTTGAGAGAGTGGAAGGATTTCTGAGTCATGGAGTGTAAATCAGATGGGGCATCAGCAACTGTGATGACAGTAGAATCATCAGCATATTGGGTGAGAGTAGGCCAAGGGCAGGAGGTATAGAGTAGTTTAGTAAAGATATTAAAGAGTAGTGATCCAAGAATGGATCCTTGGGGGACACCCATTTTGATATGGAGTGGAGGGGAGAGGGCTGAGAGCTATTTTACTGACTGTAGCTGGTCAGAGAGGTAACTGGCAAACCAGGAAGTAGTAGAGGAGGAGAGGTTGAGATTAGAGAGTTTGTCCAGAAGTAAGGAGTGAGACACAGTGACAAATGCTTTAGAGAGATCTAGGAATAAGCATGACCCCAGTTTATTGTTATCTCTAGCCTTTGAAATAGTATTAATGAAGGATAGTAAGGCAGTAGTGGTGCTATGCTTAGGACAAAAGCCATGTTGTATAGGAGTAAGCAGATTTTCTTGAAGTAAGTGTTCCATGACTTGTGTATGTACGCATTTTTCAAGTATTTTAGAGAGAGGAGAGAGAATGGCAATAGGTCTGAAATTGATGATTTCAATGGAGTTACCTCCTTTGAATTGGTGATTTCAATGGAGTTACCTCCTTTGTGAATTGGTAGGGCATAACATTTTTTCCAGATAGAGGGAAACACAGATTCCGGGATTGACTGGTTAATTACTGTAAAAACTGGGAATGCTATGGAGTCTGCAGCTAACTGGAGAAAGTGGGGGGAGGGGTAGATTGTCTGCAGATACAGAGCATGGTTTTAGTTTACGAAGTAGAAATTTAATATAGCTAGTAGGTATTGGCTTATGGGAGAAGGAGCTGGTACAATTTTGGCTAGGGGGCTCTGGGGGGGTGTTGATCTTAGAATTGAGGTAGATAGGAGTTAACTTACTGATGGATTCTATGAAGTACGAGTTGAAGTTTGATGCAGTTACATATACATATTATATATGTATGTTTGTGTGTGTGTGTGTGTATGTATAGATATATATATATATATATATATATATATATATATATATATGGTTCCCCTTCACAATCTCGAATTACTGAATGCTCGAAATTCAGTAACTCGAGACTGTAAAGTCAAAAACCCATAAGCGCAAATCTGCATAAGCGCAAATTCAAATATCTCGAATTCACACTTATGCATGCCAGCTACAGGATGGGAAGTGTGTGAGTCGGGATGTTTTATGGAAGTGAAGGTAAGTGAGTGTATGTGTGTGTTTTGTAAGTTGTGTGTGTGGGTTAGGGTAGGGAGGTGGGAGTATGAGTTTGAGTGTTGGATGTGTCTGTATTTGTGTGTGTGTGCGAGGCAGTGTAAAATTTCTGTATGATGTTTTTTATTTTGTGTATTAGTGCAATCTTGGAGTTAAAATATATAAGTAGGGAGTGCAGGGGGGCTTTCTCCCCTGCGTGCATGTAGTGTAGGTCTTGTAGTTTATGTGATGTGGGTTGTATGGTGTGCATGTTGTGTGGTGTATGTGTTCTGTATGTTTGGGTTTTTTTGTTTTCATGCTTGTGGGTTTTGGGATTTTTGTTGGTTCGACTTTACAGTCTCGAGTTACTGAATTTTCGAGTATTCAGTAATTCAAGATTGTGAAGGGGAACTATATGGGGTTAGGAAATTACCTTTTTCCCCCACTGTAGTGCGACCTTGGAGTTGGTATATTTATTTATGGGGGTGGGGGGCAGAGCCCTCCACATGGGGGTGCAGGGGGGCTTTCCCCCCTGCATAAATGTAGTAAAAACTTTGTGGAATGTTATTTCTAGCTGCTTTATAGTATTCAATGATTTGAGATTCGATGATATGAGTTTTTGACAAAATGAGTTTTCGACGATTTGGTCTCGATGATTTGAAATTCGATGAAATGATAATTCGATGATATGAAGTGGAACCATATATAGATATATATATATATATATATATATATATATATATATATATATATATATGGGTCTACTTCTAAAGACCGAACCAACGATTCCCCGACACAGAAATCACCGACGCCAGAAAACCGACAACACACAAACCCGACAACGCGAAACACCGAACACCATAACACCGACACACTACACGTAAACAACACAGTACACTACAACACATATCCACTAGCCCTAACACAAACCCTAACCCTAAGGTCCGACACTACCGCACACTCCCTACCTGCACCCTAACCCTAACTCACTTACACACCGAACCCCCAGCTCCGACGCGACCGCACACTCTCCCTACCTGCACCCTAACCCTAACTCACTTACACACCCGAACCCCAAGCTCCGACACTACGCACACTCTCCCTACCTCCACCCTAACCCTAACTCACTTACACACCCCCAACCCCAAGCTCCGACACTACCGCACACTCACCTATCACACACCCTAACCCTACATCCCTGAGTATTGCACACTTACCTGTCCGCTCCCTACTCCTAAATCCCTCACTATCGCATACTTACCAGGTCGCGCTTCCACATTCCCCTTGTCGGTCTTCCGTCTGTCGGGATTCGAGCGTGTCGGTCAACTGCGTTGTCGGTCGTTTCGTGTCGGTGATTTCACTGTCGGCGAATCGGCGTTTCGGTCATTAGAAGTAGACCCATATATATATATATATATACATATATATATATATATATATATATATATATATATATATATATATATATGCACACACACACACACACACACACACACACACACACACACACACACAAATAAATGTGTGTGTGTGTGTGTGTGTGTGTACAAACAGACACACACACACACACACACACACACACACATATAATCTGGTTCCCCTTCAGAAAATCAGCTTTTAGGTCATCGGAAGTGCATGTGGTCGAGACCATATGATCGGCTTTCTGAAAAGTGGACACACACACACACAGACACACACACACACACACACACACACACACACACACACACACACACATATAATCTGGTTCCCCTTCAGAAAATCAGCTTTTAGGTAATCAGAAGTGCATGTGGTCGTGACCATATGATCAGCTTTCTAAAAAGTGGACGTGGTTGTACTGAGATTAAGGTACAGTAGAGATCAGTGAATTTACCCTTTTACCCACTGTAGTGCAATCTCGTATTTCATCGGATCATAGGAAGTTACTAGGCTATTGGCCCTTAGGCCCTTACAAGCTTAGCCAAGAATTATCTCATGTTCCAACAAGTCAGCCCCCAATGCCCCTATCCAGAAGGGACACAGGTGGAATCCCAGGGGTGCATTTTCTGTTCCCCATCTAGTTATCCAGGTTGGGCTTAAAAATGGTTAATGAGGTACTCCTCTTGATGTGGGGAGTGAGCCTATTCCACAGAAAGGGGAGTCTCTGGGACACAAATCTGTCTTGCCAACAAGTCCTATTGATGTCACAGACCAGGTTTAGGTTGTGCATGCGGGTTACTTGAGTGGAGCTTTACTTGTGGATATGCAGCAGTCCCATCAAGTCAAGTCCCAACAAAGATTGCTTTGTATGCCAGACACATATCACATGGAGACATCACTCTCCCTAATGGGGATGATGATGCATTTTTTGGCATTCAGTCTGAGCCCATGTTTTTGGTGCCAGTCATTTGTTTGGGTGAGAACCTCTTGCAGGATGTCCACATCATTAGAAGAATTGATGACAGTGCCCAACTTGCAGTCATCTGCAAATTTGGTCAGCCATAGCCCACTGGTTTTGGCCTGCACCTCAGAAAAGTATATCCCAAACAACAGAGGCCCCGAAACCGATCCCAGGGGTACACTGCTCATTATGGGTCTACTTCTTGAGGTGGCTTCCTCAATTTTGACTAGGTGGGATCAGTCAGTGAGACAATTTGCTACCCATTTTGTAACATATGGATTGATGCCTAGTTGAGAGATTTTTATCTATTATACCCAAGTGGGGAATAGTATCGACGGCTTTGGCTAGGTCAAGGTAGGCGGTGTGCACTGTCTGACTGTCTCAAAGAAGTTGACCAAATTTAACAGGATAACCTCCCCTTGATGAAACCAAACTGTGCGGGATTGAGTGTTTGGAGGTTGTCAGTTTCCTTGTAATGAGGTCCATGATAATCTGTTCCATGGCCTCTCAGATCAGGCTAGTTAGGCCGATGGGTCTATAATTACCTGGATTGGTGGACGCACCACCTTTGTGCAAGGGATGACAGTGGCTGTCGTCCAGTCGGCTGGGATGAAGCCAGTACTCAGGCTTTGGTTGAATAGGGTGCCTAATGGTGCCGCAAGTTCCTGCCTGAGTTCATGTAGGATGCAGCCTGGGATGTTATCAGGTCCTATGGAGGCTGCATTTTTTTGCCTTTGAGAGGGCAGTGATGACTTTCTCCCTAGAGATAAGGGAAAGGGGGGAGGTGCTGGGGATGTCCTGATTTACTGATGGGGGGACAGAGGGGTGAAGTTTGCACTGAACCTGTCTGCCAGCAGGTTGGCTATATCTGCGGCATTTTTGTATGTGGTGTCCTTGACCACCAGTTCTGTGCAAATCTGAGTGTTCCTTTGAGATTACGGACATATGTGAAGAAGGCCTTATGATTGTCTTTAGTAGATGTGGTCAGTTGGGACTCGAAGTTTGCTTTGGAGGATTTCACTAGTGCTCTTATTTGCTTGCTCAGGCTAAGGACAGATTGCTTCCAATTAGTCACCTGCTCCTTCTTGGTCCTGGACAGCAATGTTTTCCTTTTATTATAGTTTATTTATTACAGATGTCCACCAGACTGGTTTACTCTTCCTTGAGGAGGATGATTTTGTCCTGTTGGGCATTTCTGATTCCATGCAGCTATATAAATGCTCATAGAGTACTTTGGTGTAGGTTTGGACATATGTGCCAGTTCCTATGGAGGGGAGTGGGCTGTGAAGCTGTTTATACTTTCCCTCAGGAAGTTGTAATCAGCTTTGGAGAAGTTTTTATGTTTGACCACAGCAAGGGGGCATATATAATTTTTAGGGAGTATGGTGGGGGTGCTCATAGGGCGGCCACGGTGGTGCAGTGGTTAGCATTGCCACCTCACAGCAAGAGGTTCTCCAGTTCGATCCCCGGCTGGGGTGCCTTCTGTGCGGAGTCTGCATGTCCTCCCTGTGGTCGCGTGGGTTTCCTCCGGGTGCTCCGGTTTCCTCCCACATCCCAAAGACATGCTGCAGGTGGATTGGACACTCTAAATTGGCCCTAGGTGTGCGTGTGAGTGTGCCTTCTGTGGAAGGTTGGGCGCCGGGCTGGCAACTCGACACTGTAAAACTCCACTGCCAATCAATGTGCGGACAAGGTGATCCGCTGTGGCGACCCCTAACTGGGAAAAGCCGAAAGAAGAAGAAGAAGATGGTGGGGGTGCTCATCTGTTTTTCTACATTTAAGGAATAACACTTCAGATCACTTACCAGCGATTCTGATTTTGTTTCTGATTTTTTTGAGCAAACCCTGCTTTCATAGGTTTTTATGTACACGTTTTGTTTAAGGGATCTCTTACAAAGCATAATTTGTCTTTTCAGTTGACTAGCTAGTGTTTACAAAAACGTGCATGGATTCTGGAAAGAATCTGAGTTGCTGAATTCTGAGCCTTACCTTAACTTTAACTGGACTGTTTTTTTTTTAACATTTGATGTAAGAGAAGCTCATTAAGTAAAACACCTGGGGTGTTGGGGGTGTGTGTGGGGGGATGGTAAAAGTGATGATATATTGTACAACTTTACTCAGGTCATATCTTCCCCCCACTAGAATCAGTAAGCCCCACAACAAAGAAAGTATTCTAGATTGGTTTCTCATAAACAACCACCCCTACATGTATAAAACAGGCACCCAACTCGAGGATATTAGTGATCACTACCTCACCTATATAATCAGGCAAAAAATGATATTCCTCAGCCAGCCATCTTCAAATCCATAAGGAGCAGTAAGAACTTTAATCAAACTAAGTTCCAAAGTGAGCTCAAGTCATGTGACTGGTCTCACCTAAAATGGCTCCCACTAGATGAAGCAGTTGCTTACTTTAACTCTAAGTTTCTTGATATCCTTGACAACCATGCTCCTACTCGAACAATCAGAACCAATAAAAAAGTAGCACCATGGCTGTCAAATAATACCAGACAAAAAATCATATGAAGGAACAAAGCCTGGGCTTTGTGGAGAACCACCAAATCCCCAAAGGACCAACTATTATATAAACAACTAAGGAAGGATACAAAGAAGTCCATTACGCTAGAAAAAAAAAACTATTACTGTCACCTGCAACAAAAACACCAAAATTGTCTGCAGAAATTTTGGGCTACTTTAAATAACCTCCTCCACCCAGGACATTCCACTACCCCTACCCCCTTGAATACCATCCAAAAACCTCCAGAAAATGTGGCTAACACCTTCATCGCCTTCTTTACAGGAACTATTCAATCCCTTGCCAACAATCTAGCCCACAATATCTCAAGTACTATTGACCCCGCACCCAAAACACATCTGTCCTTCAGTTTTCAACCAGTACCAACATCACTTATCAGGTCACTGATTAAGAAACTAAAACTCACAACCCTATCAGCAGATCTCCTCCCAGCAGTGTATCTACAAAAAGCTGCAGATGAATTAGCATACCCCATTTCAATACTAATCAATAGAACTATTCTCGAAGCCTATATCCCTTCCATATGGAAGATCTCTCATATTATTCCTCTTCATAAAGGAGATAGCTCCACTGGATTATCAAACTATAGACCTATAGCCATCCTATCACCCTTGGCAAAAATCATGGAAAAATGTATTTACAAACAACTCCTACCCTATCTCAATCTGAACAGTCTTCTAGCCTCCTCCCAGCATGGTTTTAGACCATACCATAGTACAACCTCAGCCCTCCTATCATTCTCTCATACAATAAATCAAAACTGTAACAACAACAAGCTCTCCTCTGCCCTTTTCTTACACCTATCCAAGGCGTTCAACATGGTAAACCACCACCCTACTATTAAATACACTAAAAACACTCTCACTAGATAACCAAGCAATTCTCTGGTTTCAATCTTACCTAAGTGGCAGACAACAAGCTGTATTATGGAAGGAGAATATATCCACCCTATTACCAATAACCCTTGGAGTCCCTCAGGGGTCTATATTAGGTCTGCTCCTATTCTCCATCTTCATTAACGATTTGAATACAGTCATCCTAAAAGCAATGTGTATTCAGAATGCGGATGACTCTGCCCTAATCTGCTCTGCTACCTCTCCGACAGATTTAAAGAATCTATCCCAAAGCACCTTTAACAAGGGAGAAAACTGGCTCACTCACCGGCGTCTTCTATTAAACTCAAATAAAATAAAGCTGTTACTCTTTACCCCCAGTAGTAAGGTTCCATTGCATTACTAACCATAAAATCCAACAATGGAACCATAATTTCCCCAGAACCTACTGCCAAGATACTAGGTGTGTTAATCAACAACAGTCTCAAGTTCAATGCTCACAGCGACCATACCATTAAGACAGTAAATAAGAAACTTGCCTCTTTATATAAGATTAAACAATTTCTTACCCCATCTGCTAAGACCATGATTGCCCAAGCACATTTACTTTCAACCCTGCTATATGCCTCTCCTATTTTTACAAACCTAAGTAATTCTGACCTAAATAAACTCACTAGCTGCCATAATAATATTGCCCAATTTGCCACAGGTTCACCATATAGACAATGCCATTGTCTTAACCTTCAAGCTCTAGGCTGGCTAGAACTACCCTGTCAAATTCAGTATAATCAATTAAACATGGCACACAAAGTTCTCTATCAACCAGAAAACACACTCATACTTAAAAATATCATTATCCCATACAGTAACCTAAAAACTCTCTGCGCCTCCAGTAGAATGCTAGTTCAAACTGTTAAAACCAACAACTTAGCTGGTGACTCTCTATTTACCAACATCCTGGCAGATAGGTTCAGTGCTAACTTTACCCCCCCTCGCCCCCTAAAGGGCCCATATCTATACAGGAAGAATGCAGAGTCCCTGTAATCACAACTATGCAGGTAAAAGCTGCACTCTCTAAAGCCAAAAACACAGCATCCATGGGACTGGACAACATCCCAGGTTGCGTTTTACATGAACTTCAGAACTAACTAGCTCCCCACTTAAGCACCATGTTCAATAATAGCCTCGCATCAGGCTTTGTGTGCACTGAATGGCACACAGCAACAGTTATCCCACTCCACAAAGGGTGAGCCACCACTGTTCCCGGGAACTATCGACCTATTAGCCTGACGAGCCTGGTCTGCAAGGCCATGCATTGGCAAAATCTGGAACTTACTTACTACTGAACTCACTGCAGTCCCCTCTTTAACTCAATTTAAAACATCTCTTAAAAAACACTAAAATATATTGGCTATGCCCCTGTATAAACCCTCTTTCTATTTACTATGGATCCTGGCCTCTTCTTGAAACTATCTTTACCATAACTGATACTTCAGCTCTTCCAGTTTATAGATTAGTGATTGTACTGCTGGACTACAGGAGAATTTACACAGCTATGTTCTACTAAAATTATTCTGTGTTTGTGCATAAAAGTCTATAATTTCTTAAATCTGCTGTATATTCTGGCATATCTGGAATAGTTTTTGTAAATGTTGTTGCACAAAGTATATCATTGTCAAAGTATGTAACTGTCTTGTACAAAAGGTATATAATTGTCAAATTACTTTGTCTGTATGTATGTCTGTATGTATGTATGTATGTATGTATGTATGTATGTATGTATGGTTCATAGGTAGGTACTAGGTTATCGGCCCAAGTGCCTACGTAAGCCTAGTCAACAAGGTTCCCTGGCTTACGCCACCCAAGAAAGTTATTATACTGTGCCACTGTCGAGCAGAGACACAGAAGTGGTCTCCGGGGTGTATTTCCTATTTTCCATCCACTCATCAATATTTTTCTTGAAGAGTGCTAATGAAGAACTTTGCTTGACATAGATGGGTAGCCTGTTCCAGAGTATGGGAAGTCTCTGGGACAGGAATCTATCCCTCCAGCATGTCCTGTTTATTGTGGTGACAAGGTTTAGGTCCCTAGAGTGTGTAGCTCGGAGGTATTGGGATTTCTTTAGGTGTAGCATGTCCAACAGCTCTGGGTTTGACATTGCTTTATATGTTAGGCAGATATCACCTTGGAGTAGGCGATATGCCACAGAGCAAAGCTGGAGTTTTTTGAGGCGGTCAGTGTAGGGCATTTGTTTGAGGCCAGTAATCCACTTTGTCAAGTACTTCTGTGGCCTTTCCAGCTGCTGCAGATGTCTTGTGAGGTACATTCCAAAAGGGGCGTTGTACTCTATAATGGGCTTAATGAGTGTTGAGTAGAGGGGAACAATGACCTCTTTTTTCCTGGATGAGAACCCTTTTATGATGAGGTGCGCCATGTAGAAGGACTTCCTGACTACTGTGGTGATGTGACTATCAAAGGAGAGACTACTGTCCACCTGGGTCCCAAGGTCTCTTATCACACATTCGGTGTAAAGTAGATTGCTGCCTATGTGGTAGTTCATGGGTACAGAGTTTTTTACCAAAGGGGATGACACTGCACTTTTTGGCATTGGGCTTGAGGCCATGGCTCTGACACCAGGCATCTGCCTCAGCGAGGCCCTTCTGTAGGATGTCCACATCATTTGGGGACTTGACTATGGCTCCTAGTTTGCAGTCATCTGTGAACTTCGTTAGCCAGAGGCCTTCTGTGTTAGCCTGTACTTCAGAGAAGTAGATACCAAACAGGAGAAGTCCCAGGACGGAACCCTGTGGTACTCCACTTGTCACTGCTTTGAGGTCAGATTTGGAGTCTGCAACTTTTACAGTGTGGGTTCTGTCAGTGAGCCAATTGGCAACCCATCTTGTGACATAGGGATTTATACCTAGTTTAGTGAGTTTAGCTATAATTCCAGAATGTGGGGATGGTGTTGAAAGCCTTGGCGAGGTCAAGATAGGCTGTGTGAACCACCTTACCCTCATCTATGGCTTTGGTGACTGCCTCAAAGAAGTCGATCAGGTTCAGGAGGCATGACCTGCCTTTCACAAACCCGAACTGGGTGGGATCCAGAGTTTGGAAGTTATCAATGTCTTTGTTTATGAGTTCCATGATGATACGTTCCATGGCCTTGCAGACCAGGCTCGTCAGGCTAATAGGTCGATAGTTCCCGGGAACAGTGGTGGCTCACCCTTTGTGGAGTGGGATAACTGTTGCTGTGTGCCATTCAGTGCACACAAAGCCTGATGCGAGGCTATTATTGAACATGGTGCTTAAGTGGGGAGCTAGTTAGTTCTGAAGTTCATGTAAAACGCAACCTGGGATGTTGTCCGGTCCCATGGATGCTGTGTTTTTGGCTTTAGAGAGTGCAGCTTTTACCTGCATAGTTGTGATTACAGGGACTCTGCATTCTTCCTGTATAGATATGGGCCCTTTAGGGGGCGAGGGGGGGTAAAGTTAGCACTGAACCTATCTGCCAGGATGTTGGCAATATCAGTTGGTTCTGTAATTTTCGTGCCTTTGTGCTGTAACTCAGGGCAGATCTGGGTGTTGCCATCGAGATTCTTGACATAGCTATAGAATGCTTTGTGGTTGTCCTTAGAATTAGTGGCAATTTTGTTTTCGTAGCTAGATTTGGAGGATCTTATAAGGGATCTCAGCTTCTTACTGAGGCTGACCAGGGAGCTCCTCCACTCATGGGATTTTACTCTCTTTTGCAACAGTTTCTTCCTTCTGTTGTACAGTTTGCTTATGGCAGGGGACCACCAGATTGGCTTCCTTTTTTTGGACGATAGCGTCTTGGTTCTGTTTGGGATAGCACGATCCACGCACTTGCGTAAGTGCTTATAGAGTGCATTTGTGTAGGATTCAGCAGTTGTAACTGTATTGTCCATCTGCATGGGTGTCATGAAGTTCACCACTTCTGTCTTAAGAAGCATGAAGTTGGCTTTGGAGAAATTTTTTACCGTGGTTTCCTTAATGTGGGGGTGGGGGTGGGATGTGGATATCAAGGGTGATTAGCTTATGGTCGGATCGGGCCAACAAGGAGTTGACTTCAGGTGTGGAACACCGGACACTCATGTTGGTAAGGACTAGGTCTAGGATATTGTTGCCCCTGGTGGGGGTGTGGATAAGTTGATCCAGGGCATTGGAGTTTATGAATTCCAGAAAGCGTTGAGCTAAGGAGTTGGTACACGAGTAGTTTTCCCAGTTAATGGTGGGGTAGTTGAAGTCGCCCATTATTAGGGTGTTTGGTTGAACCCTAACATTTTCCAGTACAGCAAGAAAAGAGGAGTGGGAATCTTGGGGCATGGTGCGGGATCTGTAGTAAGCTACAATTTGGATTCAGTTTTGCCCAGAGTTAGTTGCACTTGGATAACCTTGGATGCATTATGCTGAGCAACTAGCCTGGATGTGGGGATATCCTTAATGAATATGGACACACCTCTGCCTTTGGTGTTTCGGTCCAGGTTACATGGCCGAAAAGTGTGGTATGAGTTATAGCCTGGTAGTACAGGGGTTCTCTCTGGAGCCTTGAACCAGGTCTCAGTCACTGCACAGATATCGATGTTCTCCATTTTAAGGAGTGCCTCGAGTGAGTGCATTTTGAGATTTAGGCTTCTAGCACTGAGTAGCATTACCCTCAGTTTTTGCTTGCCTGTTCCTGTTATGGTGGTGAATTTGTTATTTGAACCTTGCCTAAAAAAGGCACTATAGGGGCAGCAAGAGCCTTAACCAGTATCTGGAATCCCAGGGGCGACAGATGCAGGCCATCTGTGGCAAAGCATCGTGATCTGTCGACCATGTCTTCCCAAGCAGACAGATACTGGATCCCCTTAGAATGACACTAGAAGCTTAGCCAATTGTTGAAGTCAATCATTTTGTCCTTGTACTGCGGTATCATTCTGGGCGATGGCAGGATGCTACTCAGGGCTAGCGTCATACCTGCCTGGGCTACAAGATCTGAGAGCTCCTCCATGTCTCTTTTCATGTAGTCCAGGGAGGTACGTCTCAGGTCATTCATACCAACATGGACAATGACAGAGTCATGTTTGTACTTGTTGTGGAGTGACCTGAGTGTGTGGGTTATGTGACAGATCCTGGCACCCGACAGGCAGCTGACAGTAACCTTCTCCTTGTTTAGCCAATTGAGTGGGACATCAGTGTGCTTGACTATAGAGTCACCTATGACTAGTGTGTTGGGTACATTGTTTTGCCTTATTGGCTGTGGTTGAATGGCCCACTGAGTCTGTGGGCTATGTGTCATTTAGGTTGTGTTGGGGGATGGAGGTTGCTTGCATTTCTGCTTTGGAGGTCTCTGTTGCTTAGACAGATTATTATTGAGAGCCTCTGCGAATGTTTTTGTGTTGCTATATGTGGATTTTGGTGGTGTAGATTTAGTGAGACTATATGATGGGTGTGGTGTGGTGCAAATGTTTAACTTCTCCTCATGACTGTTAAGTTCAGTCTTGGCTGGAGAGAACTTTACCTCCAGTTTGGCTAGATAAGTGCATCTCTCACAGGCTGCAGTGTTGGGTGGTAGGAGGAGAGGGTTGTCTGTGTACATGAGGCAATTTCTGCATTGCCTCAAGATGCCCAGATTAATCAGATAGACAGGAGAGAACACTGGGAGCTGACCCTTGGACATGCCTGAATAAAAAACTATTTTCCTCTAGATAAGTGAGGAAAGTGAGTACAAGGGCTGTTTTTCTCTAAGCAAGTGAGAAAGTAAGTACAAAATCTATTTTCCCTTAGGTGATGAGGTAGCTTGAGTGCTATAGTAATTAGTAGCTTATTTAGTGCTTACAACTTCTGAACAAGTGCTGAGCATGAATAAACAAATTTAAGTGCTAAAACTAAAAATCTGTATCTGAACTAGACGAGTTACAGGACAGAAACAAGTGCATGATATGTAGAACACTAGTTACAGGAAAGGTAGGAAACAGGCTTCCAGTTTTTTTTTTTTTTTTACAGAAAAGTAGCAAAAACAATTCACATGCAGTGCAAGCTAGCACACTTGAGTATGTAGCAATATTAGACCAAACACAGTTTAAAAATGCAATTAAATTAAAAAGGAGTAAAAGCAAGTGCAGAAAGAGTTTATTAGGTAGAATGTGGTAAAGAGATGGGACTGGGGGAGTGTCCCAGATCAAATCGACAGTGGGGCGAGCAACTGAAAAAGCCATCAAATTTAAACTACAAACCAAAAATAGGAAGAGTGGGTGGGACAAAACAGTTTCAACAGAGATCTAAGCAACAACTAACAGTACAAACTCTAAAACCAAAAAAATATACCCAGCTCTGTATATTTGCAGATAGTCTAGAAGGCAGTCTCTCAGAACACAGGTTCCAGCAATTAAATGGAGCTTTTCTCCCTGGGCCTCTGCTGAAAATGGACCAAAATCCAGTCAGACTCTCCCTGTTAACAAATCTAAAATAAATAAGTAAATAAATAAATAATTGCATGAGGTCTGTTTAGGCAGATTGGCTCATTGTTCTTTGTCATTTGGTAACACATACTTAGCGTTTTTTTCTCTACTTAAGATGTGTAATTTTGGCTCCATCTAGTGGATGAGGAGAAATCTGCACAATGAACCTGCAAACCAGCAGTCATCTTCAGAGAATCAGATTGCTGTAAGATCAAAGGAAGTTACTAGGCTATTGGCCCTGAGGCCCTTATAAGCCTAACCAAGAGTTTAGCCTATGTTTAGACAAGTCAGTACTGACCGGGTCATGGTATTTTTCAGCACTATTGTTGCTTAGTTCACTGTAGTTTATAAATATTGCCGTCCTTTGCTGGTGTGATGGAGGTGGGGTTGCTAACTCAAGTACTGCCCATGCTCTCACCTTTGAACACCCATGCAGCGTTCCAAGTTTCCTCTAGCATTTGTGAGTATGAGTACAATTAGCCACCACAGCTAAAACCCACTAGCAGCAGAACATTTGCAGACAGAACACACACTACGTTTTCATAGTCCTAGTCACAGTTCTCAACTGACCCTTATTTTGCAGAATGCCCTTGACTTTAATAATATTTTTGTCCAGTTCTGCATAAAATATTTGATTTTCTGGTGAATCACTGTGGATTACAGTCACTCATTAATGACATATATTAAGAGTTTCATAATTTTCATTTTCTGAAAATGCATGTTAGTGTAAAATCTGTTGTTCTGTTAACCTTTTAAGTCAATTAAAATAATATTTATAAATTATCCCTGATTTGGGGCCTTTAATCCTCATTGTTTTTGATTTTGTCTCTGATTTTTGAGCAAAGAAGTTGACAGCTACAGTCCTAATCCTAAATTCTCAGTGCCTGGGTAAGTGACATACCTCAAAACCTCTTAGAAAAGTATCTGGACAAACCCTAAAATAAGGGGGGGGGGGTAAAGGCCTAAAAATAGGGACAGATTTTAAATAAAAAAAGCAATCTCTTTCAGCTTTTCTTGGTTAGAGGTCGCCACAGCAGATCACTGGTCCACAGATTGATTGGCAGTAGGGTTTTACGGTGTTGAGTTGCCAGCCTGGCACCCAACCTTCACCGAAGGCACACATATACACACATGCGCCTACCTGCATGTATTTAAAAGACTCACTCGATCACAGGGAGGATATGCAGACTCTGCTGCAGCTGAGAATCAAACTGTAGAACCTCTTGCTGTGCAGCAACAACGCTAACCCCTGCACTACTGATTTTAAATATTGTTCTTATAAATTTACAAAGTTGCTAGAATAACAGGATTTGTGTTAGCATGCATTTTCTGAAGAAGTCTGAAACACAAATATATGTCATTATTTAGTAACTTCAATCCTCAGTGATTTGTCAAAAAAACACACTTTTTATTAGGAACAGACCAAAAATATTAGGCGAAAATATGGACATTCTGCGAAATCTGTACGGTTGAGAGGTATAAATAATTAAGCAGGAACATGGGGGAATGGTTTTAAAGGAACATTTTAGTGGAAGGCTGAACTGCTTCAACAGCACTAGCTAAATCAGAACCAAAGGGCAACGTCCTTATGAATATTAACAAAGAATCAAAGAGCAATAGCAGAGAATGCACTCATAGATATTAATGTTGTTGTGTCTTTCAGCTTTTCCTGGTTAGGGGTCGCCACAGTGGAACTCCGGTCCGCTAATGATTGGTAGTTGATTTTTACGTGCTGAGTTACCAGCCCTGATGCACAACCTTCAATGAAGGTACACCCATTCATGCATGTCTCCACGCAGAAGACGCTCTAGCTGAGAATCGAACCGGACAGCATCTGACTGTGAGGCGACAACGCTACCGCAGCACCACCACCGCGGGATGCACTCATGGATATTAATGCAGAATAATAATGAGCCACCTGAGCTTTAATCTGGTCAAGGAAAGAGCCTGAGGTTCAGGGGCTCCTTCCCTCCCAATATGGATGATATGCTAGGGCCAGGAGCCTGGGAAGGTGCAAAGGTGGGGCAATACCTCTCAACCTCTTTGAGCAAAAATCTGGACAAAGCCATAAATAATGGGGGGACAAAGGCCCAAATTTAGGGACACTTTTTAAATATTGCTGTTACAAACTTAGAAACTCAATAGAATAACAGGTTTTACATTAGTATGAGTTTTCTGAAGGTTATAAAGTATGAAACTCAAATGTCTGTCAGTTTCTGACTTCAACCCTCAGTGATTATGCCAATGATTTTCCAGAAAACTACAATTTTATTAGAAAAAGACCAAAATTATGAGGCAAAAATCTGGACATTCTGCAAAAATCTGTACAGTTGAGCAGTATGTGAAGCTTTGAGCAGGATAGAAGGGTCAGAAACAGGATTTGGGAGGGGAGAAACTCAGGTAAAGACACTATACAGTACAGGGATGGAAAGTGGTCTTTCATTTTAAGTGAGGTTACATTGACAAAACACTCTAAGACAATCTGGCACAGCAGATGACCAAAACATGCAGCACACATTACAGGAATGTCTGCAGTGCAAATATATGACATTTGTGGGGGCAGGAGAGCCCACAGTACATGGAAATGGAGAAAATAGAGACTAGGGTGGAAAATGAGGTGCAGGAATTCTGAAATCTGTAAGGCAGGAGGACGGTAAGGAAAGTAGACTTGGAAGTAACAGAGTGTCACAGGGCTTTCAATATTTAAGGGAAAGAGAAAGGAATTTTAACAAAAATGCGAGAAGGAAATCGATAGGTGATGTTGGAAAAAGAAATAGTGGCAGTTGGATTTTGAGGAAAGAGATGAGAGGAAAAGGTCAGGGACACTGGACGACAGTTTAGCTGAAGAGCTAAGGAGGAGAGTGGTATTTTAGGTTGTTTTTATGGAATAATGTGGTATAAAAACTTCTAATGCAGTGACCATTGAGAATTAGGTGCTACCTGAAAGACTCAGGAGATGCATAAGCAGTAAATGGTCAAAAATAACAGGCTATTTTAACATTTTCATGGCAGAGCGAATATGTGGTGAGGATCGGAGAACTATTCTGCAGGGAACTGTGTAAGGGGTATTAGACAAGTGACTGAGGGACTGCACTTTGCTGTCCATATCCTAGACTTCATTTTGCCCAACATAAAAAAATCTGAGAGTTTTTTTATAGGAAATGCTTGGAGAGTGGTAATCGTAATGTAGTTTAGTTTACAGCAATGAGAAAAAGAAAGGGACGTGGTATCAAATGGATAGGAGGCCATGGTAAGGGGGATAACTTTTGAAATAATGAACAAGAAGCTATGGATAGATTTGGAGATCTGTGAAGGACATCAAACAATGGAGGGGCTCTGAGTGAATGCAATATTTCTAAAGACATATTTGATGTCCTTACATTCACTGTTGCAGTATTCATTGCCATATGGGATTCCCTGCTACTGAAGACCGAACGTCTGGCCAGTCTAACAAAAACTACTTGTTACTTACTTAAAAGGTATGCCGAACATCACCTAAATGCTCCTTGTGTAGCATAGGGCATAACGGTGACGTTCAGGCATACCATAAACAGAACTTGTTTGCCGCTAGTTCCGAACATATCTTCTCACCATCTGTCTATTTTTCTGCTTCTATTTCTGCTGGTTGACTGCATTTTCATTCTCCAGGGACTACCTACACCTGCTTGACTTCTTTGCAGTTGCAGATAAGTGGCCTGTTGGGGGGTTTGTTTTTCTTGTTCTTTTAGTGGTCCTTGATGTTAATGTCATCCAAGAAGGGTAAATGCAAGTGTGGGAGACAGATTCTCCATAAAGACTGCCACAATAAGTGTCTTTTTTGCCTAGCAGCCTGTCATGACCGTACATCTTATTCTATTTGTCAGGCATGTGTTCTGAAAACCCTTCATGGTAGACTTTCTTCCATTTGCTTGTATGTTGAGAACCAGCATCTTAAGCTTCTCCCTAAAGATACAATGGAAGGAATATCCCAGCATGAGGGTCAGCCGTTAGGGAAGAAGAAGGTGAAAAAGGTATGACCAGAATCTTCCACTGTCCAGATTCTGCCAGGTGTTTTTCCCAAGGTCATTACAAACCTGAATGCTTGCCTGGCTGTGCTGTCAGGTTACTCTCCCAGGGCCGTGTCAGAGGCCAGTGAAGGTCTGGCTAGCAGCATGTCCTGTGATTGCTTTTTGCAGGCTTTGAGGGAACCAAATATTTCCTTACTTAGATGACCTGTTGAGTTAGGCATCCTCTCCAGAGAACCTTTTCCAACATCTTCATTTTGCTGTTTCCCTTCTTCAGATCCTGGGGGTCACTATAAAGTTCAAAAAGTCTTCTCTAACTCCTTCTCAGGATCATGTTTTTCTGAGTTGCAGGATTCAGATGGTGCCAGTGCTGGCATCCCTGCCCCCCAAATGTCTTAACTCTCATTTCTTTCTTTCACACTCTTCATCCACTGTCTTCCATTACCACCAGGAAGTTTCTGAGAGCTCTGGGTTTCATGACATCCACCATTCTGATGCTCCCTCTGGCCAAACTTCAGACAAGAAAGTTTCAGTGGTTTCTGAAGTCAGTGTAGCTCCAACATGCACATCCTCTAGACTTTGTAGTTCTTCTTCTTCCTTGTCTCAGACAAGAACTTCATTGGTGGATTCAGTAGTTGTCTCTGTATCCAGGGATCCCTTTTCATCCCCTTCTTCCCTCTCAGGAATTGTTCACAGATACTTCAGACATGGGTTGGGGTGACATTTGGCTCCCTGAAGGTACAGGGGTGTGGTCACTTCATTAGCAGAAGGAGCACATCAATGTCAAAGAGATAAGAGCTCTTCTACTGGCTCTTCAGGCCTTTCAGTCTCTTTTCTGTCCAGGGCCTCTCAAGGTGTTCACAGACAATACCACAGTGACGTGGTATACCAACAAACAGGGAGGAATGAGATCTTATCTTCTTTGCTAGTTGGCACTTCTGATATGGGATCTTGTTGTCAAGTATCAAGTGACTTTTCAGGCAGTTTATATCCCTTCCAGTCAAAACATTGTGCCAGGCACTCTGAGCAGGTCCTTAACTCAGTCCCATGAATGGATGCTTCACAGGGACGTGTTTCTGGGCATTATCCACCAGTGGTGTACTCCTGAAGCAGATCTTTTTGCCTTCCCTCTGAACAGACAACTTCCTCTATTTTGTGCCAGAGTCTCAGGTCCTCTGGTATGGAAGGTGACTCCCTCTCCTTTTCTTGGAAGGTGATGTATCTTTATGCATTCCCTCCCCTTCCTCTCATTCCGAAAGTCCTGTTCAAAATTCAGCAGGATCCTCCCAAAATCTTGTTAGTGACTCCCTTTTGGCCGCGACAGCACTGGTTCCCTCTACTTCTACATCTAGGAAGGGCAATCATCACAAGTTACCTCACAGGGTGGATCTAATCACACAAGACAAGGGATCTCTCATCTATTCCCATCTGTCCACACTTCAAATGACACTGTGGGTGACAGGATTTTGATTCCTCATAGACAGCTGTTTTCAGAGGATGTGCTGCAAGTCCTACAGGAGGCCAGGAAACCTACTACTATGAAATCCTACTTATCCAAATGGAAGATGTTTTCTATTTGGTGTCTATCTCACAGCCTGGACCCACTTACTGTGGTTCCTTGTGTTCTCTCTTATTTGTGTGAGTTGCTCAATGCTGATTTGGCCTATTCTTTTGTTAAGGCCCACTTGTCAGCTATCTCTGCTTGTTTGCCTTTTTCTTCTTCTCTAGCTTCTAGATTTGAGGTGAAACAATTTCTTAAAAGCATCCTTAATATTAGACCTCACAGGAAACCTGCTTCTCCTCCTTGGGATCTTAACTTTGTTTTGGAGAAGTTGACTCAGGTTCCTTTTTAGCATGCTTCTTTAGCCTCCTTGCATCTTTGTTCCTGGAAGACTGTTCTTTTGTTAGCTCTCACTTCTGCCTGATGGGTGTCTGAGTTGCAGGTCCTTATGGCTTGTCCTCCTTTTTTGATCTTTCATGAGGACAGAGTGTCCTTACATGTTAACCCTTCTTTTATGCCTAAGGTGGTTAATGAGCTTTCATTTAACCAGTGTATTACTCTGCCTAATTTTTCCCCTCTCAGCAAGCTGACAGTGAGAGGGTGCCGCAAACTTTGGATGTGGGTAGGCAAATCAGGGTTTATTTGGATAAGACTAAGGCTATTAGAGAATCTGATCAGTTATTTATTTCTTTTCATCCTAGATCTTTGGGACTTTCTTCTTAGACTCCTAAGGCTATTTCCTTTTGTTACACTTTTCATGGCAAGAGCCTTCCTTCTTCAGTTACGTTTCATTCTACTAGAGCTGTGGCTTCTTCTGGTGTTTTTTTCAAGGGCTTAGATACTAACTCTATTCTTGAAGCAGCTACCTGGACTTCCGTGCATACCATTACCAAGCACTACAAGTTAGATGGCATCTCTAGCGTTAGGGCTGGGTTTGCTAGTGCTGTTCTTCATGGCTTTGTTAGGCGAATCTTCTGCTCCTTCCTCCTCCCCAGTTTCCTCTTGAGCTTTGGCATTCTCCTATGTGGTAAAGAATACTGCAGCAGTGAATGTAAGGACATAGTACAGTTGTGTCAAATCTTATCATAATAGTAGATGTCCTTGCCTTCACTGCTGCAATATTCACTCCCTCCCTCCATTGAGTTCCTATCATATGATCAAAGTCTTACAGCTTCAAATCATCAAAGAACAAACTTTAATGATCGAAGCTGTAAAACCTCAAAGTATATAATGGAGATTGCCATACAGCACAGAAAGGGAAGATTTCCCTTTACTGCACTATAGTGTGATCTCGGAGTTGGTATATTTAAGTAGTGGGGGGTGCAGGGGGGCTTGTCCCCCTGCATAGAGCATTTGTTTTCTTTTTTACTGTTTTTACTTTTTTTTATGTGTGTTCGAAGTTCTGAGACTTTGGTCATTAAAGTTCATCCTTTAATGATTCAATGTTTTGGAACTTCGATCATATGATATAGACCCCCTCCATCCCCCTAGTCTCTTGCCTTCCTTGGACTGGTGTTCTTACTGGGGCAACCACTTCTGTTTATGGCAGGCCTGAATGTCACCTTTATGCCCTATACTACGCAAGGAGTGTTTAGGTGACATTTGGTGTACCTTTTAAATAAGCAACAAGTAGTGTTTGGTAGACTGGCTGGACATTCGGGCTTTTGCGGCAGGGAATCCCATATGGTAATGAATACTGCAGCAGTGAAGGCAAGGACATTTACTGCTATGGTAAGATTTTACATAACTGTACTTTACAACACTAGCGCATTGGCACATATTAAAAAATCATCCCTTGGATGATAGTATAGCACACATTAATGATATCTTTCTCAGTGTATTCAATCAACAATCACCATGGAAAAGGGTAAAGTATAACCTTATCCTATGACTTACTAAACCTAAAAAACAGACAAAACCCGAAAGGTATGGCTTCAAAATCTCAAATCCAGCCCTGATGTAACTATTACACATTCAGAAGACAAACTGCAGGATGATTACCTGATCAAATGATCTAAACCTGGTTTGTGACATTAACAAGACATGCTGGAGAGACAGCTATGTGTCTCAGAGATTACCCCTTCTCTGGAGTAGACTCCTTAATCACATGAAGCAAAGCCCTTCCCTGACCCTCTTCAGAAGCAGTTTGGCTCAATGGATGGGAAACAGTAAATTCTCTCCTGATGTGACACCAATGTCCCTTGTGGACAGAGGCAGTCCATAAAATTCTCAAAGGCATAGGCACAAACCTAGCCTACCTCTAGCCCTTAGGGATCGATAATCAGGTAAAATCCAGGTAACAGTGGCTAGGCTTGTATGGGCTCTTAAGCTGTTAACCTAGTAATCTTCTATGAATCTATGAACCTAAGAGAACTCCATCCACCCTTATACATTTTAGGAAAATATGACATCAAGCCAAACAGTACATTAAATCTGATAAGAAAATCTCCTGCACCTCTCTCCAAGATGTCCACCACAACAACCCTAAGCTGTTATGGTCATCCATACATAATGTACTGAATCCAGTTCATCAAATGTAACCACCACCTACCAGTCTAAATCATACAGAATCCATTGCCAGCCAGTTCATCTCCCACTTTCTGCATTCTGTGTTCTCTCCCATTAGTGGTCACCCATCTAGCACATTCTGTGTACTCTCTCATTAATTGTCACCCATCTAGCACATTCTGTGTCCTCTCTCATTAATGGTCACCCATCTAGCACATTCTGTGTCCTCTCTCATTAATGGTCACCCATCTAGCACATTCCGTGTCCTCTTTCATGAATGGTCACTCATCTAGTATATTCTGTGTCCACTCTTATTAATGGTCACCCATCTTGCACATTCTGCATCTTCTCTCATTAATGGTCACCCATCTAGCACATTCTGTGTCCTCTCTCATTAATGGTGACCCATCTAACATACTTAATACACCCCCTAACAACTCACTGGCATGTCCCGTCTTCATTTTAATCCTGATCCTATATCCATCATCAAAAACCTCCTCATACAGCTTAAACTTACCACTCCGGTTGCAGATAACTTCCCCAAAGAATACACTGTAGTTGCTGCCGAATCTCTAGTTTACCCTGAATCAATCTCAATAAACATATCTATTCAGGAAAAGTGTGTGTCAAACCCACGGAAAAATCAGTTATTACACTACTTGATAAATGTGTCAGCTCTACCAATTTCTCTAATATTTGTCCTATTGCCATTCTATCATCATTATCAGAAATATTTGGAAAATGTAAGCAAACCCAATTTCTCAAACATCTCACTGATACAACCTACTCTCTCCAACATGGCATGGATTCAGGCATGGATTACTGCTCTTTCCTATCCATCTCTGTTGGAGTCCCACACAGCTCTATACTATATCCCAGCCTATTCAATACTTTTACTAATATTTACATGAAGCAACTAAAGGAACCTCACTTGCTCAATATGCAGATGATACCACATTCATCTGCTTTGTTTATCTGAAGTAAAACATCACTTTCTACTTCAAAGAGTCCTGAATTAAACAATCCCACCTCCTGATAGCTGCTGATATATATAAAAATAAACTATGCTCACGTCATTCACACCTAAGTCATTCTGTAATCCAAAGATTAACTTTTTTAATAACATAAAAGAAATAGTCCAATGAAGGTTCAGTTGTAAAAAAAAAACAGCCAATAAGTCCCAGAAACACATAAATGTTGTCACCTTCACAAAAAAAAAAAAAAAAAAAAAAAAAAAAGCAAGGCTGCATAATTCTACCAGATTTATTTTTCGTGCTTTTGTCCAATAATTTCATCTCTTCCTTTAGGTAATATTATTTAATTGTTTATTGTGTTTCTAGTAATTAGATTTTTTTTCATCACCTCTGTGATGACTGGGGAGAGATGGGTGAAGGCTGCCAGCCTAGTCAAATAGAATTTGATACATAATTCTATCAGCTGTATAAATAAATGTAAAATACAGGCAAGTTTTCTTGAGTGTAAACAGACACGGTGAAATGTCTTTTATTGTTGTAAGTTTCTGAGCAGGTGTTAGATTGCTAAGTAATGCAATTTGTGACCTGAGAAAACCTAAGCGTCAAAATGATGTAATTTGGGAGGGCCTCAGCAGAGCTGTTGGTTAGTGTTTAAAAACTGTTGTTCAGTAAGAGACTTGGAGCATTTTAATCTTGATACCCAACTTATCAGCACTCTGCCTTATGCTCACATGTACGTTTTAGCACTGTGATTTCTTGTAGGAATAGTTAAAGCTAGTAAAGATTAATTAGGTATTTTTCTTTGAAATCAGACATGTCCTACTGTATTATTTTAAGTTTCTGTGTGATCTCTGAACTCTTAGATATCTCTGTGGTGTAGTAGTTTTGTCTTTTGTTTTAATTATTTATTATTAAATATTTTTTAAACCTTCTACATGTGACTGGTTTATGTAGAGATAAAGTATGCTTTAGAGTACATTATATATTTATAGAGTTTATTGTAATAAGCCCCTCCAATAAGCCTTGAGAGTGATTAGTCATACTACCATTGGATTATAATATTACACAGTAATAATTGGACACCCTTTTAAGGGCCTTTTAGTAGCTGATAATTAACTGGGTGGTGGCAGGAATTACTACCGTATGGTCTGGGTAATAGGGGCACAGCTGGAGAACCTGTGCCAGCCTTTTCCCAGGAAAGTCTGTGTGGTTGTATAACCTCTTCTCAAAGTGTGTGTGTGTGTGTGTGTGTGTGTGTGTGTGTGTGTGTGTGTGTGTGTGTGTGTGTGTGTGTATGTATCAGCTACCTGGGCAGAGACATGAAGCACTGGTTGGACAGAGAGGGTACTGGAGGTTTTAGCTTGCACAGTTAGGCTGAGACCTGGGCCCTATAGCTGTGCCAGTGGGGAGTCTTATTGGGGACCTGGAGAGCAAGGGAGCAACCAGCTCCAGACTGACTGCGATCTCTGTGTGCACTTAAGGGAAATTGTACTTTACTGTGTGTATTAGTTATCCTTTCCTCTTCTGTGAGACGACCCCCCTGGTGTTAGTGGTGAGGATTGAGGCTCCATGATTGCTGGGCCAGGGCACGGTCATCACAACCTCTGCCAATAATACTTCCATTTAAATCATCCCTCATACAAAATTACTCAGTGTCATCACAGATGAGCATTTAAGCAAGCAATAATGCCTGGCAGGGTGTGTGTTAATGTATAATTAATGCCTGACAATGGGTGTGGTGTCGGGCCTCTACATCCCTGGAAGGGCGTTAAGTACACATTAACACACATCCTGTAGGGCATTATTGCCCTTGGGCTCTCTGTAAAATTGTTGTGTTTTACTTATTTATATATATTTTTTTACTATATATTTTTTTATATTTTTGATGTAAAATAGTTCCTCCACCTAATGTTTTAAAGTTGCTTAGTATATGTAAATGTATTTATTTATTTATTTGTCATTTCTTGACTGGGTTGGTCTGCCTGGGCAGCATATGCCCATTTTCAGCAGTGACCTGAGGAGAAAAGCTCCAGTTTACATAAAGTTAAACATCAGTGAGAATTAAACATTTAGGAAAAAATACATAATAAAAATATATAATACACTATTTAAGATATACACAGCAATAACAAGTATTTCAGATTTACATAGTAATACCAAAGGAGAAACATACTAATAACGTTGTGCTGAACCAGATTAAAGAGAAGTTATGGAATAAGGTGGTACTTACCCAGAGGAATGGGGAAATTAGATGAGGGGACAAATAATAATAATAATAGTGGGGGAAACAGGGACAAAGCAGTCAAGGTTACCTTCAGGTAGGGTCTTTGCATGAGCAGATCTGGGAGTTGAACAGAAATTCCTTTAAAGCTGTTTTAAAACTGGTTGTGTTGTTAAGGCAGCGTATGTGGAGAGGGAGTTTGTTCCAGACAGAGGTGGCTATAAAGCATTTTACCAATTTATTTATAGGGTTTGGAAATTTGCAGCAAGAGCTGGTCAGAGCTATGTAGGTCGCGATTAGGAATATAGGGGGAGATGAGGTTTGCAAGAGATGGACAAGCTAAGGGTTGGTGTAGGATAGTGTGGGCCAGGTGGAGCTGAGGTAGGAGGAGTTAATGTTGGAATTCCAACCAGTGGAGTTTGTGTAGGGAAAGGCAGTGGTGGGATCGAGAAGGGAGATTACTGTCGAATCTGGCTATTCTGTTGTAAGTGAGTTCAGGTTTATTCGACAAATTATTTTGGAGGTGGGTAAATATAGGGGTGGTGTATAGCAGGATGGAGAGTAGAAAAGCTTGAACTAGTGAGACCTTGGATTCTGGGGTTAGGAATTTTATGTTCCTGTACAGAAGACTGAGTATTTGGTGTGTCTTTTTAATACAGTGATTGTTGTGGATGTCAAAGTTGAGTTCATCATCTATGTAAACCCCAAGGAGTTTAGTAAGATTCAACTTTGATATCAATGATATTTAGAGAGGTGACAGAGAAGGAAGGTTTGAGGTGTTGGAGAGATTTGGGAAGGAAGAGTAGGAGTTTAGTTCTGTTAGGGTAAGCAGCAGTTGAATGGTAGTGAGCCATTTTTCAACTGAGTGCAGAGATTCTTGAGTTAGGGTGAGTCGGTGAGGTAGATTGTCAGAAGTGGAGATGATAATTGAGTCATCAGCATACTGGATAAGAGTGGAGAGAGGGCAGGAGTGGTGGAGATTGTTGGTAAGGATATTGAATAAGAAGGGCCCCAGGATGGAGCCTTGGGGAACCCCAGTTTGAACAGAGAGGAAAGGAGAGGTAGCAGAGAACCATTTAACTAATTGTAGTCGATCAGACAGGTAGCTAGAGAACCAGCTAAGAGATGAGTTACAGGGATTAAGATGAGCTAGTTTGGAGAGAAGAAGGTTATGGGAAACAGTGTCAAAGGCTTTAGACAGGTCGAGGAATAGGCAAGAGGTTAGCTTGTTGTTATCAAGAGAAGAAGCGAAAGAATGAGAAAATGATAGGAGTGCAGTAGTGGTGCTGTGACGAGGTCGGAAGCCATGTTGTGTGGGAGTTAGGAGGTTCTCTTGACTGAGATATGAAATGAACTGTTTGTTTATACACTTTTCGAGAATTTTAGAAAGGGGGGATAGGATGGTAATGGGCCTGAAATTAGAGTTTCCTCCTTTATGAAGAGGCATGACATAAAATTTCTTCCATATGGCAGGGACAAGGCTTTCCTGTATAGTCCGATTTATAAGTGTGGAGACTGGATAGGCAATGGAGGGTGTGCTAACTTGAGGTAAAGGGTTGGTAAGTTATCAGCAGATGGGGAGCAGGGTGTACGTTCATTGAGAAGTGACCGAAAATTGGAAGTGGAGATTGGTTTAAAGGAGAAAGGAGTCGAAAGGGATGGAGGGAGAGAGGTGTCAGGGATAGGGTTGGGATTGGGCTTAACTAAGTTCTGGATGGAGTTAATGAAAAAGTTATTCAGTAGGGTGGCAGTTTCGAGTGAGGTGGAGTTAGGGGAGGGGTTGGGGGTGAGGGATTACCTTAGTGTAATAGTTTGTTGATAGTAGTCCAAAATTTTTGGGGGTTGGAATGAGGATTCTTTTGTTGATTAAGATAAAATGTCTTTTTGTCTAGGTTGATTTGTTTTCTAGCTACATTTTGAAGTTCTCTATGGAGCTGGAGGTTGGCTGTAGTTTTATTCTTATGCCAGGATTTCCAAGTACTGTCTTTTCTCTGCATGAAGGAGAGAGTGTCTTTGGTTATCCAGGGTGCATAGCTGATTTTAACCCTTATTTTCCTAAATGGTGTTAGAGGAAGCATTTTACATCAAAAATATATAATTTTTAAAAATATCTAGATATTTGCTTTATTTTATGTTCCTTTACTGCTAAAAAGTGTGGTTTCTTGTCAGTCATTGGGGATTGAAGGAGTCACTAATAGTGACATACAGTTGACTTTCAGACTTTATTTCTTTCGAAAAATTCATGTTAACACAAATCCTGTTATTTAACTTACTTTGTGATTTTTATATGTACAACATTTTAAACTATTCTTATTTTTGAGCCTTTGTTCCCCCTTTATTTCAAATTTATCCAGATTTCTTGAGCTTAAAGGTCGAGAGGTAAACAAACCTCTCACCTGCTGCTGCTGCCAGTGATCCATCACCTCACGGTCTCACACACACACACACACACACACACACACACACACACACACACACACACACACACTTGCACTTTAGAAAGATTCATGTTAGCACAAATCCTATTATTGAAGGAACTCTCTGATTTTTTTAAGAGGAATATGCTCCTGGCTTTTGTTCCCCCTTTATTTTAGGTTTTATCCAGTTAACTTGATCTAAGAGGTGAGATGTATGTAAACCTCCTCAGTGCTGCTGTTGCTCAGTCACTCTCACTCTTCACTCCCTCTCACTCACACACACCTCACTTTCATGCAGGCAAGCACGCATTCACACACACAGACAGAAACAAACACACACAGAAATGAACATACACCCACATACTTTTTTCTGTTATACTTAGTTTTTACACTCGCTAAACAGCAAAAGCACTGTATAGCGAGTGTAAAATAGCTCAATCGATCTTGGTTTCACTCACATGCATGCATACAGTCTCATACACAGAAATAAACACACAGAAGCACTGCTTAGCGAGTGTACAATAATGGCAGCCATTAGTTTTTTTTCAGAACGAGTTCCACGACAGCTTGATATGCTGCCGTGAAGCAACGGATTTGTTTTTCAGCAGGCATTACTTGTACATTAATATGCTGCTGGAGAATGTTCATTTTCTAGTCAGGGTGTTGATGTACAGTTTGCCCATTCTCTAAAGTTTGATATACACTTACAACAAGCTATAAAAAAAAAACAGAAAACAAAAACAAAAAAAAAACCTAAGTCTCCTTTATCAAAGTAAATACTACTTAAGTGATAATGCCATAAAAGCTATACCATCTGCATTCCTCCTACCCTCACTGCTATACACAGCACCCACTTCACAAAACTTAATTGTTTCTAAGAATCTCAAAATTCATAATCCTGAAACCAAAATCCTGAAAATTCAATATCCTGAATCCCAAAATACTGAAAACACACAGAATACATATACTGACTTTACACAACACAAACCATATTAATTTCCACCAAGTATCATTACCAAGTGCTGATCAAACATTCACCACTACCTTGCCCTTAGACAACTCCACTGGCCAAAACAACCAAACTACCTTTATATTACCCATTTGTTAATCCTCCATAATATTATTTTCAAACCTGATCTGTAAGGCTATCGAATGTTTTATCATGGAACTTATAAACAAAGACATTGGCAACCTTCAAACACTGAACCCCATGCAGTTTGAGATTGTGAAGGCCCGATCTTGTCTCTTGAAACTGATTGACTTCTTTGAATCAGTCTCCAGAGCCGTGGACAAGGGTAAGGTGGTCCACACAGTCTATCTGGATCTCGCCAAGGCCTTCAACACCATCCCCCACTCTGGAATCATAGATAAACTTACTAAGCTGGGCAGTAATCCCTACGTCACTCGATGGGTTGCCAGCTGGCTTACTGACAGTAACCAGACTCCAGAATCCAGCTCCAGGCAAATGACAAGTGGAGTACCTCAGGGTTCAGTCCTGGGACCGCTCTTGTTTGGCATCTACTTCTCTGAAGTACAGACCAACACTAAGGGACTTTGGCTAACAAAGTTTGCAAATGACTGCAAACTGGGAGCCATTATTGAATCCCCAAATGATGTGGATATTCTACAAAAGGGCCTTACAGAAACAGATGCTTAGTGCCAGAGCCATGGGCTCAAGCTGAATGCCAAGAAATGTACAGTTATCCCCTTTGGGAAAAAAACATGTACCCGTGAATTACCACATAGGTGGCAGTACACTAAACACCGAAAGTGTGATAAGAGACTTAGGGACACAGGTGGACAGTGGTCTCACCTTTGATAACCACATCGCCACAACAGTCAGAAAATCCTTCTATGTGGCACACCTCATCACTAAGGGCTTTTCATCCGGAAAAAAGGAGGTCATTGTCCCACTGTACTCATCCCTCATTAGACCCATTATAGAACACAACGCCCCTTTTGGTATGTATCTCTCAAGACATCTGTGACAACTGGAAAGGCCACAGAAATACCTCACTAAAAGAATTACAGGCCTAAAGCAGATGCCCTATGCTGACCATCTAAAAAAACTCCACCTATACTCTGTCGCATATCATCTACTCAAAGGCGATCTCTGCTTAACATACAAGGCCCTGGCAAACCTAAAGCTGTCGGACATGCTATACTTAAAGAAATCCCAATCACTCAGAGACACATGTTCCAGGGATCTAAACCTGTCATCACAATGAACAAAACATGCTGGAGGGATAGGTTTCTGACCCAGAGACTCCCCAGACTCTGGAATAGACTGCCCATACATGTGAAGCAGAGTGCCTCTTTGGCCCTCTTCAAAAGGAACCTTGATGATTGGATGGGAGATAGGAAATTCACCCCGGGAATCACGTCAGTCATCCTGCTAGGCAAGGGTCCATGGAAGTAAATACTGTGGGAAGAAATAGGCAGGGAATTGTTATGGCTAAGCTTGTATAGGCCCTAAAGCCGATAGCCTAGTACCAACCTATGAACCAAATGTGTCCAGCCTTGCTAAACACTGTGACACCTTAGCCACCCTCCAGGCTACTATGCTCAACCGACAAACTTCTGCTCACAATTAACAAAACCCACAACTCTGTCAGAACTGTTGCCTTGTCCAACTATGTCTCTAAGATCTGAAATTCTGTTCCTGCCTCCATTAGATAACAAAACATACATAACTTTAAAACTCTTTTACAACTCCAGTTCATCAGCTCTTTGCTGTCCTCCTGTACAAATTCTGCCTTGCTAGACTCTGTTTTCACACTCTCTTCCCCCTCCCAGTATGCTAAATTGTCCTAATCCTGTGCTCTGCACCTCTTCATGCTTTCAGACTTGTACTGTACTTTTTAAATCCAAAATTAGTGCCTGAGCTCATGCTAAGTCAAACTGCAATACACCAGCTAATCCTTTGAGCTTATCCATGCTCTCCCATCCCTTCTATCGTCAGTTCTACTTTAGTTATCTGCTTGCTCACTTTAATCATCTGTCCTGTTCTCCACAGCATATCAACTTTAATCAAATGTATTTGTAAAATCTCTTCATTGATTAAATGAGCTGCACCAGTCTGCACGTCCGTAACTTCAGCTGCACCAGTCTGCACGTCCGTAACTTCAGCTGCACCAGTCTGCACGTCCGTAACTTCAGCTGCACCAGTCTGCACGTCCGTAACTTCAGCTGCACCAGTCTGCACGTCCGTAACTTCAGCTGCACCAGTCTGCACGTCCGTAACTTCAGCTGCACCAGTCTGCACGTCCGTAACTTCAGCTGCACCAGTCTGCACAGTCCGTAACTTCAGCTGCACCAGTCTGCACGTCCGTAACTTCAGCTGCACCAGTCTGCACGTCCGTAACTTCAGCTGCTTTCACCCGTTACTTGGCTCTATCTTCTCCCTCTTCTTACATGTGATATTTAACCAGGTGGTAGTCACAATCTCTAAATTACTATATTATCTGTACCTAATGTATACACTCTACCACATTTTTTATCATACAGCCTGAATAACTGACTTTTTTTATGCAATCCATTTTTATTAATGCTGTACGTTACTTCTCCATCCAATTTCTGATATTTTGGCTACCTTTTCATATTGCATCACAGCATTAACATCGCTGGTATTGAGTTGCTAATTGTTTGTGTTTCATGTATTTGCTATTGGATTTTCTGTTTTATGATTGTAATTTTTAATTTTGTTGGAGCTTTTTTCCTCAGGCCTCTGCTGAAAAGGGTCTACTGTTGTCCAGTCAAACTTACCCGGTCAACAAAAGCAAATAAAATAAATAGTTAATGGAGGAGTGGTCAGTGTCATACAAATATGCAAATTTGCATGACAGAAAGTGGAGGAAAAAGAAGCTATCCTTTCTTTCTTTCTTTATATTTTCCATTTGTTTACCGGGTTAGTCCGACTGGACACAAGTTGGCCGTTTCCAGTGAAGGCCCGGGGAGAAAAGCTCCATATACCTTGTTCACAAAGAAGGTGGTTGGGTAATGGGACGGTGTAAGAGAAAATAAGGGCTATGATTTGCCAAGGGGGAAAAAAAACAGAAATGGTGATGGAGCAGGACTGCTAAAAGAAATCAGATTTGTACGTAAATACTTAGGGTATATCAGTGAAAGATGAAGGTTCATATCTGACATTATCCTGTTGGAAACAGTTGGGATACTTTGTAATGCATGCAGTCTGGTGCATAATTAACACACTGTATCCATTTTAACTAAGGAGCATGATTAAATGAGTTTGGGTTGGAGTGAGGGGCTGTTAAAGGTTGAAAGGAGGTGGCCATGAAATGAGGATCTGTGGCAATATTACATCCAAAAACCTGCTGTGTTGGATCTTACAATACTTACTGCAGTAGCAAATATCCAGTCCATACTTGTGGCAGAGCTTTGTAACTTGTACTACAAATCTCACCACATGTCTGCGTCAAGCTGGAGGAACAAGGTCATAGAGTTCTCTAATACCCGAGAAAAGAACCCAGTCAAAGCTGTCCCAGTTGTTTAAGGATATCTATCTATTCTATTGACATACTAGGTTTTATTAACGCTCAGCTCCTACAGAACTGATGGGGATAGAAAGAAATGGTGTGTTTAATGGTCAACTTGCCTTGTCTGGGAGGGAGGTTCCTTCCATGGCCACAGTGACCTCTATGGTAACAGAGAGCACAGGAGCTGCTACTACGAAATCAATGTGTGCACTGGTTTTATGCCTCACAGTTGGTCAGAAACACAGAAGCACATGGTTGTATCTCACACTGCCAACTACAACAGAATGTGAGCCCTGGAGGGAGAAGAATATGGTAGTACAGTTCTTAAAAAGCTTGTTTCTGTAATAAAGGCCTACCTCCTAGCATTTGTGCCTGAATATTAGTAGGTGGGGCTAACTATGAACTCCTCCACCCAGTATAAGAAGGCTGTAAATGAAGCACATTATGTGCTTGGGTATTTAGCTAGGGATATGGATTCTAGACAAGACAGTGGTCATGGCAGTAAATGTGTGAAGGAGGGGATTAGAAAAAGCTTAAAACTGAAATAGGATGGAAAACAGTGGAATGGGCTAACAACTTCAGGTACTGGGGAGATGTGATTAAGGAGAAGGGAAGTCTGAATATGGAGGTTAAAGCTAGAATCAGAGGTGCAGAAACTGGCAAAAAGGCAGAGGTAGTGTGTGATAAAAGAGTGCTGAAGAAGTTGAAAACTAAGGTGTACAAAACAGTGATGCAACCAGTGCTTCTGTATGGCTCAGAAACTTGGATAGCGAAGGCACAGTAGCTGAGGAAACCTGGGGTAAGGAGATGAAGTGGGTGAGATGGGTAGTAGGATGTGCAATGTGAACAGATGAACTAAGGATATCAGAACAAAAGCTAAAGTAGCCCCAGTTACACAGAAGGTTAAGGAGAACAGATTACGGTGGTTTGCTCACATGTGCAGGGATGAAGAAGACAGTTTAGTGAAGCCGATTTGGGAAAGATGGGAAGAAGACAAGAATGAGGAGGACATCTAGCAAGAGATGGGTGGATTGCATGAGAAAAGACCTGAGACAGGTGGTCACGACTGTCAAAGAAGGTCGGAGAGTGGCTCTGAATAGGAGAAGTGGCAACAGTTGAAGTGACACCCCTACCTCATGTAAAAATGGGAAAAATTGAGTTGATGATGATGTTGAATTTCAGAGATGCGGAACTGATTTTGCCCTGCTTGTGACTCTTGTGACACCTTACCTGGAAAACCATATGCAGTTCTGAAAGATGCAGCTCTACACAATGGTGGAGGAGCACAATGCAGGGCATAAAAGTGTTAAAGTGGGGTGGAAGTGCAAGAACATCATGAATCTCATGAATCCATACTGTCTGGAAGATAAAAGAGAGAGAGTAAGGATAAAAGACAGAGAGAGAGAGAGAGTATAATCTCTTTGCCTTTAGATTCCCAAGAGACAAAAATGAAAATGAAAACTGAAAAAGGTGTGACTGAAAGAGTTATATTTGGACATTGGAGGCTGTAGCTTTAGAAGAGAAATTAAGAAGGAATGCTTCATGGAGAGGGTGGTAACAGCATGGAACACTTAGCTCAGTGGATTGTATAGTGCAAAATAACAAAAGGAGTTATATGAGACTTAGGTTCATAAGGTTCATAGGTAAGTACTAGGCTATCGGCCCTAGGGCCTATACAAGCCTAGCCAAATGAGTTCCCTGGCTTTCACCACCCAAGAAAATTATTTTCCTGTGCCCCTGTCAAGCAGAGCCACAGCAGTGATTCCCGGGGAGATTTTCCTATTTCCCATCCAATTGTCAAGATATCTCTTAGAGGGATAATGAGGGGCTTTGCTTGACATGAATGGGCAGGCTATTCCAGAGCAGGGGAAGTCTCCAGGACAGGAATCTATCCCTCCAGCATGTTCTGTTTATTGTGGTGACAAGGTTTAGGTCCCTGGATCATGTGGCTCAGAGAGATTGGGATTTCTTTAAGTGTAGCATGTCCATCAGGTCTGGGTTAGACATGGCTATGTATGTTAGGCAGAGGTTGCCTCAAAGTAGGTGATATGCGACAGAGTAGAGCTGGAGTTTTTTGAGACGGTCAGCGTATGGCATCTGTTTGAGGCTGGTAATCCTCTTAGTGAGGTATTTCTGTGACCTTTCCAGCTGTTGCTGATGTCTTGCAAGGTACATGCCAAATGGGGCGTTGTACTCTATGATGGGTCTAATAAGGGATGAGTAGAGAGGAATGATGACCTCTCTTTTTCTGGAGGAGAACCCCTTTGTGATGAGGTGTGCCATGTTGAAGGATTTTGTGACTACTGTGGTGACGTGATTATCAAAGGAGAGACTACTATCCACCTGTGTCCCAGGGTATCTTATCACACTTTCAGTGTTTAGTAGGCTACTGCCTATGTGGTAGTTCATGGGTACAGAGTTTTTCTCAAAGGGGATGACAATGCACTTCTTGGCATTGAGCTTTAGGCCATGACTTTGACACCAAGCATCAGTCTCAGTGAGGCCTCTTTGTATAAGGTGAATCGATTATGGATCCTAGTTTGCAGTCGTCTGCGAATTTTGTTAGCCAGAGATCAGCTGTATTAGCTTGGACTTCATAGAAGTAGATACTGAACAGGAGAGGACCCAGGACTGAACCCTGTGGTACTCCGCTTGTCGCTGGTCTGAAGTCGGATTTGGAGTCGGTTACTTTCACTGTATGGGTTCTGTCAGTGAGCTAGTCGGCCACCCATCTTGTGACACAGGGATTTATGCCTAGTCTAGTGAGTTTATCTATAATACCAGAGTGGGGGATGGTGTTGAAAGCCTTGGCGAGGTCAAGATAGGCTGTGTGCACTACCTTACCCTTGTCTACGGCTCTAGTGACTGCTTCGAAGATGTCAATCAGGTTTAGGAGGCATGATCTACCCTTTACAAACCCAAACTGAATGGGGTCCAGAGTTTGGAGGTTACCTATGTCTTTGTTTATAAGCTCTAGGATGATGCGTTCCATATCATTGCAGACCAAGATCATCAGGCAAATGGGGTTCCCGGGGTCTGTGGTGGGACCCTCTTTGTGGAGTGGGATAACTGTCACTGTGTGCCACTCCTTAGGCAAATTTTTTTTTTTTGGATTTTTTTTTGGATCTATATGTTGAGAAGTTGCCAAGTAGCCTTATAAATACAGGGGTATATCGTAAGTCATGTTATTGTAATACATTGCTTATGAGGTCGAGCATGCATCCAGCATATATTTTTAGAAATATTATTAAAGGTCAAGGGATTAGGGCCTCTAGACTGAATCCTACCAAGGTAGGGTACAAGGCAGAGTTAAATAGTTAAATAGTTTGAAGTTGAGGCTCTTGCAGAGGGGATACAATATTCAAGAGGTCAATGAATACTTGGATATGACTCCAAATTTACGATCTAATACAGCAGCACCATATTTTGGACCTGCTAATATGAATGACATGGTGAGTACAACTAGGAAACAGCCCCATGTCAAGATTTCCACTTTCTGTTCATCAGATCATGTTGATGTTAGGGACATTGTTACTAAATATTGGTCTATTTTACAGGTGGATAGTGATTTAAGTAATATAGTTGGAGAACAACCTCAATTTTTATTTAAAAATAAAAATAATCTAAAAAGGATGCTTTGCTATCCTACGTTTGTGGAAAATAAGGTAGAGAGTGGGAACACTAGGCCATGTGGCCATTGTAATTGTTGCTCATACATAGATAATGATACCGCGTTCCTTCATCCAGATTTAAATACTGAATTCAGGACAAATGTCAGTGCCAACTGCATGACTTCTAATTTGGTGTACCTAGCGGTTTGTCAGACCTGCTCCTCCTTTTATGTGGGCAAAACTAACCGTCCCTTCAGGGATAGGATACGAGAACATATTTACCACATTAGGAAAGGATCGGCACACAGTGCCTTGGCCAAGCATGTGACATTACATGGGGATACACATAGGTTTTTGTTTAGAGTTTTAGAAGTTATAGCCCCGACTGCACGTGAAGGTGATATCAGGAATCACACTGAGTGCAAAGAGAGTTATTGGATAATTAGGTTGAGGGCTGACAGTGGTTCAGGACTCAATGAAAGGGCTTCGATTAAGCCCATGTTAAGGAAACGTAGGAATATCAGATGAACTATGAATATGCAGGTCCTTAGATGTTTTATATGCTGTCTAGTATTTATGTGCTCTCTGCTTATATATATTTTCTCCCTGTTCACATTTCTCATATATACATTTTTTATTTTTATGAATAGCATTTATTATATTTATGTCATATTATTATGTATGATATGAGATTTTTATGTTTTTATGTTTTTTAATAGTTGGATGTTTTCAATGTTTTAGTGTATTACAACATAGGTTAGTAAGCAAGTAGTAGTGCCTTAAGGCTTAATTATTTTGTGAATGTGATAGGTTGGTTTGATTTGAATAAGTATATATATTTAGGGGAGTATATGATGAGTTGTTAATGATCTGAAGAAGCTCTTGTAGTGAAAGCGCTAATCTTTGTATATACAATTTCCCTATGTTTCTTTGATAATAAATTCAGTGATTTTACATACATTTTTCATTCCCGCTTCATTCCGTTTGTTTTTGGACCTTTACATTATTTTTGTGACTCTGGAAAAGGAACGTTTGCTTGGCATACTGGCGGCATACCTATTTTGGATTATAAATATAAAGGTAACAAACATTCAAATAAATTTAGTTAAGAGACCACCCAGACCAGGATGACTGAAAGATGGAATGGCTCAAAGCAATTTGTCATGAACAGTTTAACATTGGAGTTTTTTGAGACGGTCAGCATATGGCATCTGTTTGAGGCCGGTAATCCTCTTAGTGAGGTATTTCTGTGACCTTTCCAGCTGTTGCTGATGTCTTGCAAGGTACATGCCAAATGGGGCGTTGTACTCTATGATTGGTCTAATAAGGGATGAGTAGAGAGGAATGATGACCTCTCTTTTTCTGGAGTAGAACCCCTTTGTGGTGAGGTGTGCCATGTAGAAGGATTTCGTGACTACTGTGGTGACGTGATTATCAAAGGAGAGACTACTATCCACCTGTGTCCCAGGGTATCTTATCACACTTTCAGTGTTTAGTAGGCTACTGCCTATGTGGTAGTTCATGGGTACAGAGTTTTTCTCAAAGGGGATGACAATGCACTTCTTGCCATTGAGCTTTAGGCCATGACTTTGACACCAAGCATCAGTCTCAGTGAGGCCTCTTTGTATAAGGTGAATCGATTATGGATCCTAGTTTGCAATCGTCTGTGAATTTCGTTAGCCAGAGACCAGCTGTATTAGCTTGGACTTCATAGAAGTTGATACTGAACAGGAGAGGACCCAGGACTGAACCCTGTGGTACTCTGATTGTCGCTGGTCTGAAGTCAGATTTGGAGTCGCTACTTTCACTGTATGGGTTCTGCCAGTGAGCTAGTTGGCCACCCATCTTGTGAGATAGGGATTTATGTCTAGTCCAGTGAGTTTATCTATAATACCAGGGGATGGTGTTGAATGCCTTGGCGAGGTCAAGATAGGCTGTGTGCACTACTTTACCCTTGTCTACGGCTCTAGTGACTGCTTCGAAGATGTCAATCAGGTTTAGGAGGTATGATCTACCCTTTACAAACCCAAACTGAATGGGGTCCAGAGTTTGGAGGTTACCTATGTCTTTATTTATAAGCTCTAGGATGATGCATTCCATAGCATTGCAGACCAAGCTCATCAGGCAAATGGGGTTCCCGGGGTCTGTGGTGGGACCCTCTTTGTGGAGTGGGATAACTGTCACTGTGTGCCACTCCTTAGGCACAAAGCCTGAAGTGAGGCTATGATTGAACATGGTACTTGGGTGGGGTGCCAGTTCATTCTGTAGTTCATGCAGAATGCAGCCTGGGATGTTGTCCGATCCCATAGATGCTGTATTCTTGGCTTTGGAGAGTGCAGTCTTCACCTGTGTGGCCATGATTTCAGGGCTTTGCAATCATCCGGTATGGGGATGGGCCCTTTGGGAGGTGAGGGAGAGGTGAAGTTAGCACTGAACCTGTCTGCCAGGATGTTGGCAATATCAGTTGGTTCGGTAAATGTAGTGCTATTGTGCAGTTGTTCAGAGCAGATCTGAGTGTTGCCATTGAGATTCTTGACATAGCTGTAGAATACTTTGTGGTTGTCTTAGGTCTTTAGGACCCAAGGTGATTTTATTTTAGTAACTAGCTTTGGAGGATTTTATGAGGGATCTCAGCTTCTTGCTGAGGCTGGCCAGGGAGTTCCTGCAGTCATGAGATTTTACTCTTTTCTGCAACAGTTTTTTCCTTCTGTTGTAGAGCTTGTTTATGGCAGGGGACCACCAGATTGGCTTCCTTTTTCTGGAGAATAGTGTCTTGGTTCTGTTGGGGATGGCACGGTCCATGCCCTCATGTATGTGCTTATACAGTGCATTTGTATATGATTCAGCAATCGTGACATTATTTTCCATCTGTGTGTGTGTAATGAAGTTTTCCACTTCTGACTTAAGAAGCATGAAGTTGGCTTTGGAGAAGTTTATTACAGTGGTTTCCTTAATGGGGAGGGGGGGGTGGGATATGGATGTCTAGGGTGATTAGCTGGTGATCGCCCTGACCAGTGAGGAGTTAACTTCTGGCATGGAGCATATATTACCCATATTGGTAATGTCCAGGCCCAGGATTTTGCTACCCCTGGTAGGGGCATGGACACGCTGGTCCAGGGCATTGGAATTCATGAATTCCAGAAAACGTTGGGCAAATGAGTTAGTACATGAGTAGTTTTCCCAGTTGATGGGGGGAGTAGTTGAAATCTCCCAAAATTAGGGTATTGGGATGTATCTTAATATTATCCAGTATATCGAGAAACATGGAGTGGGCATTTTGGGGCATGGCAGGGGATCTGTAACATGCTACAACCTGAATTGCAGTCTTGCCCAGTGTTAATTGTACTTGGATAATTTAGGAGGCATTATGTTGAGCAACTAGCCTAGAGGTGTGGATATCTTTTATGAATATGGACATGCCTCCTCCTTTAGTATTTCGGTCTGGGTTGGGTGGCCAAAAGGTGTAGTAAGAATTGTATCCTGGTAATGCAGGGGTGCTCTCTGGAGCCTTAAACCAGGTCTCTGTCACTACACAGATGTCAATGTTCTCCATCTTAAGGACAGCCTTGAGTGTGTGCATTTTGAGGTTTAGACTTCTACCATTGAGTAGCATTACCCTTACATTTCGCTTGTTTATGTCTACTATGGTGGTGAGCTTGACATTTGAGCCTTGCCTAAAAAAGGCACTATAAAGGCAGCAAGAGCCTTAGCCAGTATCCAGAATCCCAGTGGTGACAGGTGCAGGCCATCTCTGGCAAAGCATCATGGCCTGTCAATCATGTCATCCCAGGTACACAGACACTGGATCCTCTTGGAATGACACCAGAATCTTAGCCAATTGTTGAAGTCAGTCATTTTGCCCTTGTACTGTGGTATTATTCTGGGAAATGGCAGGATGCTACTCAGGGCTAGTGTCATACCAGCCTGGATCACATGGTCAGAGAGCTCCTCCATGTCTCTTTTCATGTAGCCCAGGGAGGTACGTCTCAGGTCATTCACTCCAACATGAACAATGATGGAGTCATACTTGTACTTGTTGTGGATTGATCTGAGTGTGTGCATTATATGGCGAATCCTGGCACCCATCAGGCAGCTGACAGTGACTTTCTCCTTGTTCAGCCTGGTGAGGGGGACGTCAGTGTGCCTGACTATAGAGTCATCAATGACTAATGTGTTGGGTATGTTGTTTTGCCTTATGTGCTGAGGTTGAGTGGCACACTGATTTTGTGGGCTATGTGTCGTTTGGGTAGTGTTGGGGGGTGGTGGTTGCTTGCGTTTCTGCTTTGGAGGTCTCTGTTGTTTGGGCAGATTTTTATTGAGAACCTCCATGAATGTAGGTATGTGTTTTGTCTTACTATGTGTGGGTTCGGGAGGTGCAGGTTTTGATGGACTATGTGCTGAGTGCTGTGTGGTGTTAACCTTCTCCTCTTGACTGTCTAGTCCAGTCTTGGATTGAGAGAGCTTGGCTTCCAGTTTGGCAATATAAGTGCATCTCTCACAGGTTGTGGTGTTGGGTGGTAGGAGGAAGGGGATGTCAATGTACATGAGGCAATTGCTACATTGCCCCAAGATGTCCAGATTCATCAGGTGGACAGGAGAGAACACCAGGAGCTGACCCCTTGGACATGTCTGGTTAGTGCTTATTAATTTAAGTCCTGGGAGCTGATTTCCTCTTGATTAGTCAGGAACGTTGAGTGCTGCAGTAATTTGTAGATTATTTAGTGCTTGCAGCGAGAGTTGGACAAGTGCGGAGCACCAGGAACAGTTATGAGTGCTACAACTAGAAGACTTGCTATTTCAAGGGAACAGAAACAGTTCTGAGCGCTAAAACTAGAAGACTGCCTAGTTCTAAGGGAAAATCTGAAGAGCAGACTTTCTGGCACCGGGAATAGTTTAACCACACTTAAATGCTGCTGCGCAGTGTGCAAAACCGTGCAAACACGGGTTTTTAAGCAGAAAGATGAAAGAATAGAAATAGCCCAAAACGACCAATAAAACTACATTTTCTGAGCTGAAACCACTCCTCCAGGTGACAGATAGGCTGTTTCAAAGCTCACCACTCTCACTGATGAACAGAGAAGCTTCCCTCTATCTCAGAAAGGTCTGGACAACACAGATACTTACAAACAGCCCAGAATTAATCTGAAAACCAGACTCTACTAGTTCTAGAAAGGTGTGAAATGAGTACAGAGATACAATTTTTTTTTCAAAAGTCAGAGCAGATACAAGTAAAAAAAACACTTGTAAAGCAGGAAAAGACTATCCCACTTTAGTGTGTAGCCCTTTACAATTAAACAGATGAAAAAACACTTAAAAACGATCAATTAAAGTGCAACAATATAAGAATTTAAAAGAAACAGTTCAAATAAGTAGCACACTTAGATAAAAACAGAAGAGAAAAGAAGATGATGGCAGGGTGGATAAATGGGTCTATATCATTTTGTCAAATGGGTAGTCAGCAAATGCCCATTCATTGAACACCTAACTATCGAAGCCGCATTTCAGCGAATGGTGGCTTTTAACTAGGGCAAGCCAGTGGTTGGCCACTGTCTGGAATTTGCCCTTTTCCGCGATCATAGTGCGATTTCAGAGTTGGTATATTTAGTTAGGGGGCAGTGTGGGGGATGTAGCCCCCCACCTTGGCTGGTTTTACATTTTTTTTTTTCAGTCAGTTGGTCGACCAGCTGCTAGTGTGCCCTAGTTAAAAGCCGCCATTCACTGAAACCTGGCTTCAATAATTAGGTGTTCAACTAATGGGTATTCGCTGAATACCCATTCAATGAAATGTCATAGACCCGGATAAACAGGAGCTAAATGTGTTCCCTGAGAAATTTAAAGGGGCAACTAATCTTTTTCCCCCACCAGCATATTTTGTATGCTGAAATATTTGCATCTGAAGGCATATGTTTAAATCATGGCAACTCAAGAAGACTTGACTATAAGTTTGAGGGACGTGCTTCTTTCAAAGGCACCTTTATCCCCTTTATAGCATACCCAAACATCACAACAAAAACTTTGATGTGCACTAACATTGAAGCTTGCTGCAATACTAAGTCTGCCGCTGCTGAACCTTGAAGATAATAAAGTATTCTCCTGCCTTTGTTGTGGTGCAATCTTGGAATCAATATATTTAGAGTTGCAGGGGTGTGAAAGGTGAAGGGGGGCTTGTTATTCCTCCTGTAGAAATACTTGCCTTCTCATTCTTGTAAGACCCCTATGTATTACTGTATCAATTTTTTTTCACTTTAGTACATGTAATGTTTATGTCTCTGTGTATGACATGAATTGTGCATTTAAGAAAATAAACATGTAAGAGATTATTGTGACTACAATTACAGTTTAAATATAGGTTTTATTGCATAGACGTACATATGCTGTATGCAAAACACTGAACTTTAGCCAGCATCGTAAGGCCGTAACCATAAACTTTGTTTGTTTTGTTTTGAACAGATAGGTAGACTTGAGTGCAGCCTTTTCAGGAATGACCTAATTACAGTGAGTTAAAATACAGCTAGAGAGCATAACGTGTGTGTGTGTGTGTGTGTGTGTGTGTGTGTGTGTGTGTGTGTGTGTGTGTGTGTGTGTAAGAAATTGCACAGTAGTAATAAAGGGAAACAAAACTTCTGATAATAGTGAAGAAGCTTAACAGCATAATGACAGCATAGTGGACTGAAAGGAAAATTAAGTTAAAATATATGAGAACGAATCTAAAGGAAATACAAGTAGAGATGGAGCAGCAGCATGAATGCACAAAACTGAAAAAGCAACAAACATGTTCACCTCACTTCAACTTTTACAGATTGGTGGAAAAGGAGGAGAAACTTTACTGATTTTGTGGGAGCAAAGTGATATCAGGACAGCGTCAGGCCAAAATAAAGTATATGAAACAAGGTGCAGATAAAAGAGAGGACCTTTGTGCCACAGATCAGGTACCAAATTCTTTGTAAAGAATTCACCTCTGACTCACCAATAGACTGAAAACTATTTGAACATATAGACTGGCTACCTTTTTGGAGTATAAAATGTAACTTTTGTTAAAGTACAAGTACTACCGATGCCATTGCAGAAAGGTAAGCTGAGAATTAGCAAATGCAGAAACTAGATAAAGAGGGAAAGCAAATATAGTAGGGTATGGGATTCCTGATTTCAGGTCGAATAAAAGAAATGCTTTGTGCTGTGTGGTTAGGAAATGATCACATATAAGAGAATTAGTATTAGAACAGGTAGAGCAGAAATAGTGAATGAATGAGGGACGTACGTTATTT
Organism: Protopterus annectens; assembly: GCF_019279795.1. Lineage (NCBI taxonomy): Eukaryota > Metazoa > Chordata > Ceratodontiformes > Protopteridae > Protopterus > Protopterus annectens. Next base: position 65,775,506 of record NC_056741.1, on the reverse strand, counting down.
GGTTCATGGGAACCCAGATGAAGGCAGCTGTGCCATGTTCCTGTGACTTGTATTCTGTCAAAAGTAGGAGGTGGGAGATGGAGTCAGACATTTTACTTGGGTTCCCAAAGACTGCACCCATAGGGATCTTAACTCCATGCTGCTTGAAATAGTACTGGTGAGATAAAGTAATACAGTGATGCTCCTATATCTAGCCCTGAAGCCATGTCGAGGTGAAGTCAAACAGGCATGTTGTTAAGGTGGGCATGTAGTTGGGCTGGCCCTATCTTTTTAAGATATTTGCTTAGGATGGATAATAGAGAGGTGGGTCAAATTAGACACTGTAGTTGGTGCTGAAGATTTAGGAGACTGTAGCCTTTTTTTCAGATGAAAGTAAACGTGATTCTAGAAAGAGTTAAGCTGAGAATGTGTTGTAAGTATAAATATAAAGGTAACAAACATTCAAATAAATTTAGTTAAGAGACCACCTAGACCAGGATGACTGAAAGATGGAATGACTCAGAGCAATTTGTCATGAACAGTTTAACATGGCAAAAATCACATTTAAGATTCATATGACAGGTTTAAAGAACATGACGTAGGCCTGTGTTGGGTCTGTATGGAAAGAGGGTACACAGAGGACCAAAAGCAGGAGAAGAAGTTCTTACTTATAGTAGCAGGATCAGAAGTGGTTTCCCACTAACTGACAGGAAGATGCTGATGGAATCTTGGGAACATCCATTAAGTAAGTCGAGTGATCTTCATATATGACTGGAATTTTCTAGGGCTCATGTTTGTTTTTGCTTAAGAAATGCAGCCTTCTTCTATTGCCATACTCATTTCTTAGATTGGTATACAAATAAAAACTGTCTCCGATTGTTTAGAATTGTCCCAAACTTGTCTGTTTCTTTACTCAGGGAGCAAATTTATGAGGTGAGTCATGACACAGACTGGTGGTGGCCAGATACCAGGATGGCAACTGGGAGAGAATTAGTCTTGTAGGAGAAAATTCTATATAGCATCTTTTTGTATGCTTTATGCCTATATGACCTGCAAAAGAATATGGGCAGAAGTTCCATTTAGTAGGCCTGTAGTACTACCAGCTGCTATCTTCCTTCAACCTGTATCCCATTTTCAGGGGTCCATTCCCTGTACAACAATCCTTTGTCTCAGTATATGTAGGTCATCTGCCCTTGAGTATCTGGAGACTCCTTGGGTAACCAAATCAAGACCTGTAAGACCTGTAAAGTATGGTCTGAGAGCTGAGCCTACTTCAGCTCCTCCTTGGTGACTCTACCCAGCTACTCTTCCAAAGGAAGTTAGGTATCATTCACCAGTAGTGCCACAAGATCTGGCTGCCTACTATCAGAACCCCCCCCCCAGAACTATCACCTTTCAAGGGAACTTCAATACCTTCCCCCTGACAAGGCACAGATTCCACATTATTACTACTGACCAGCCATACCTTTCAAGCTCCTAGCTCAAGAATTCTGGACAAAGCCAAATATAATGGGGGGACAAAGGTCCAAAAACTGGGACAATTTTTAAATATTGTTCTTATAAACTTAAAAAAAGATGAAAGAATAGCTGGTTTTGCATTAACATGCATTTTCTGAAGGGTGTGAAATCTTTAATTTAAATGTACATCATTATTTAATGACTTCAGTCTTCAATGATTTGTCAGAAAGATACACATTTTATGAGTTACAGAACAAAAACATGAGTCATAAATTTGAGTGGTGTGAGACTGGCTCCCCTTCTGAGGTGGCCACATCACTAGCATCTGATGGAAGCATGTACTCCAGCTGGGTCTCCTCCCACTGCCTTCCCCACAAGATTGCCTGCTTGACTGGCTACTTACAGCAGTATGTACATGAGGTACTCCACTTTCAAAGTCATTAAGATTAGGATATCAGCAGGAATGTCCTCAAACACAGACACCTGCTTGTTACCATACCGCCCTTCCCAGAGGACTCTGGCCAAAGATATCTGAAAAGGTTCCTTCTTTGCGTCCTAACAGGAATGGACTTCCCAGGCAGGTAGCACTCCTGTCTGACCACTGCAGGTCTGACTATGATTATGTCTGAGGCTGTTTCCCTTTTGGCAGGTCTGACTGATTATGTCTGAGGCTGTGTCCCTTTTGGCAGGTCTGACTGATTATGTCTGAGGCTGTGTCCCTTTTGGCAGGTCTGACTGATTATGCCTGAGGCTGTGTCCCTTTTGGCAATATCCTCCTTCCTTTGCACAATGATAGGAGACAATTTTTTGATAGGTACAGCCGTTGTCTCTAAATAACCTATCATTGTCATAATGCTAGTCTTGTTAATGCTTTCTAAGATCTTCACCCCCTTAGTGGAAGGAGAGGTTGTACATACCCCATTCAGCTCTCACCAGTCAAACCAGTACCATATTCATGGGAGACATCAACTGTCCCACTATAAACTGGGATACTTACAAAACCCCATACATACAGGCCCAGAGATTCCTGCCCTTTTTAAACAAAAGCATCCTGGATCAAATAGTCTTTACACCCACTAGATCTAAAAACATACTTGATTTGGTACTCATAAATATGGGAGAACTCTGTACCACCTAGTGTAGTGTATTCTTAGGTACGGTCAGACCGCAGAGCTGTCTCCTTTGTAAAAAAATCAGTTCTGTGACCCTGGTTAACTCCAGAATTTTTAGGAACTATTTTTAAGGCAAACTTCCAAGTACTAAGTAATAACCTTTTAAAATTTCAAGTACCCCTACCCCAACTCTGAAAACACAGCTGCCTATGTGCAGAATTGCTCACAGAAACCCTGTTCAATCATGTCAATAAATGCATAGAAACAACTGTGTCCACTAAATAAACCCACAACTAACTCAAAAAGCAAACCACCATGGTCAAATTCAAATATAAAAAGAATAAAATCAAGTACCAACAATGTAGATAAAGCCAGATAGCACAAATGCAACAAAAGAAATGTATAAAATAAAGTGATACTGGCACCATGAAGCTCGACTATACCAAACTACACAGTTTATTAAATTTTGCTAGTTGCAAAACGTTTGCCGTTCAGGCTTCTTCAGGCAAACAAACTAAAGAACACAAATGAAACCAATTAAATACATGAATTAAAGTCACATGATAAATTACTCAATGAAGAAAATAGAGCAATTAAGAACAGAAATAAGAAGTTAAAGATATAAACATCTAAAAATCCGATGAATGCAAATCATTGCTTATACAATATTAAAAACTTAAGTATGGATTACAGTTTTTTTATTAAATGTTTATTTTATTCTCCCTTGTAATTGTTTTAGAGTTGGTTTTAAAGTAAAACTATCCTTAAGCTCTGGATAAGGATGGGCCCTAAACTGCAAAATCCATTTATTTTCTAAAATCTCTGTGTAATTATTCAAATCTCCCTCTCTTATCATTTCATAAATATTCTGTAATATTAAAAATTTTAAAACATGTGAGACACCTGTATTTTTAATATGTCTATACAAAGCATTTGTATCCAGTTCTCTCCGTATATCACAGAGATGTTCACATATTCTATCTTTTAATTTTCTATTTTACTAATATAGAACGCGTCACACTGTAGACATCTAGACATATAAATATTTTTTGTATTACATGTTCCTTGGCTTTTCAAAGTAAAAGTCTTCTGTGTTACTGGATGCTTAGAAGCTGTATCTGTACAAATATTTTTACAGAATCGACAGTTAAAACATTTCTGAGTGTCTATTTTTTGTATACTAATTTTATTAATGTATTTTTCTTGTTCTTTGCAACACAATCTACATTTGATTATTAGAATTCTTATAGCCAAATTGTAAGTTATCAGTGGTAACCATGGAGGGACCACTGTGCTGGTGCCATGTCAGACACAGATATCCTTCAGAGAGGTCTCATAGAAATGGATAACTGGTGCCAGAGCCATGGCCTTAAGCTAAACGCCAAAAAAAAATATAGTCATATACCTTGGGTAAAAAAGGTAAGAACCCTAAGTTACCACATAGGTGTAAATCCATTAGAAACAGAAGAGGTTATCAGGACCCTGGACCCGTAAGTTCAGTGTGTAACCTTTCTTTGACACTACATTGCCAAACCACTTAGAGGGACCTTCAATGACCCCATTATTGCCCAGAGGGATTCATGACATTCAAGGTGGAGGTCTCACGCACTCTACTCTTTATCAGACAGAATGATGATTGGGTACACGCCCTATCGAATGAATGTATCTTAACCAACACCCAAGTAGCAATTGAAAAACCCCCTCACCAAAAAGGCAAAAGGATAAAAATATGCCATATATGCCAAGAATGCTGCTCATTCCAAGAAACTCCAGCTTCATTCAGTTGCATACCGAGGTGACCTGTGCAAGGTGAAGGTCCAATGACAAGGTAGGCCATGTGCAACACCTCATTAATCCAAATGCTCCACCTCAAAAAAAAATCCAAACTTAAGAGAGCCACAAGAGCAAGACTGGCCGCGGCCTCAAACAGGAGGATATAGCCCAGAATTCATCACCAGACAACAGAATCACCCAGAGACCATCTCAGACAGGAACAGAATCCTGTCCATGTGAGATACAGAGCACCTTCGGGGAGCTCCCGTTCAAGAGTGACTCTTGACCAGTGGATGGGGAGATCATAGGCACGGCACGGGGATAATCTTAACTATATCTGCTGGACAGAGGGTGGGTGGACAATGGGTATATATTCTTCAATAGTCTCTGTGGTGATAGCCACGCCGCAACTCTATGAAACCCATGGTTGCCCTAGAACCTATGCCTGGGTAGAACCTATGTCCTATGAACCTATGTTTGGGTAGTATTTTCCTTCAATCTAATGGATCCAGTGGGGCCAGTGCGGTTTGGGAGGCCAGTGTCTGTCTGAGGCTGGCCATAGCAGGGGCGCTTTTACCCACTACTAGTAGCAGGGATATAACTGGAAAAGGCAGTTTTACCTACTGTTATGGTGTGGGTGATAGTCTCTGATGCTTCTCGTCCCTCCTTTGAAACCCGAAAGGGTGCCTTGACGGGCTGAAGCTCCTTTGTGGTTATAATCGAGTGCATAATCTGGTAGTGCTACCTGAGGTATAATTTCTGTTACTTGGTGTTTCTGCGGAGCCTTGAATTAGGTTTCTGTTACTGCACAGATAAGGGTTTGTCCATGGAGGGAGAGTTTCGGGCGCTGGATTTATCTTGAGGTTTAGACTTCCTTTGTTGAGTATACCTACTCTTTAGTGTCTTTCTTTGAGTGATACCTACAAAGGTGGGTTTGTCTTTGAGCCTTGCCTAAAAAGGCACTATGGGGAAGGGTGAGCTCTCACAATATCCAAAGCACTAGGGAGTGACAATAAGCCATCCCAGGCTGACAGGCATTGGATCCCCTGAATGACACCAATATACTTAAGCCAATTGTTGAAATTGATCATCTTGTCTTCATATTGTGGCATCATTCTTGGTGATAAGAGTGATGCTGGTCAAGGTCAGGGTTTACCCGGTCTGGGGCATACTCAGAGAGCTCTATGTCTCTTTCATTCAGTCCAGGAGACGCAGGCTCAGGTCACACACCACAGCATGGACAATGACAATGACCATATTTTATTTGCCTTTGAGTGACCTGAGTGTTTGTGTTATGTGGCGGATCCTAGCTTCGACAGGGGCAGCTCACCGTGACCTTCTCCTTGTTCAGCCTGGTGAGCGGGACATCAGGTAAGTACCTGATGATAGAGTCACCTATTACAAGTGTATCAGGTGTGTTGTTTAGCCTTAAGGGCTGTGACTGTTCGCACACTGGCTTTGTGAGCTGTGTGCCGATGTGTTTTGTTTTGGGGTAGTGGTTGCTTGGGTGTCTGCTTTGGAGGTCTTTGCTGCTTAGGCAGATTTTTATTTAGAGCCTCCGAGTATGCTTTTGTGTGTTCATGTGTTTGGTTTGCTGTCGTGGTAGGTTTATGTGAGACTGGAATTGTAGTGAGTGTGGTTTCCTTTTCCTCCTGACTGGTTACACCAGTACTGAGTTGAGAGAGCTTAGCCTCCAGTTTGACTATATGGTTACATCTTTCACATGTGTTGGAATTTGTTGGGAGGAGGAGAGGGTTGTCTGTGTACATGAGGCAGTTGTAACATTGCCTCAAGATTCCCAGATTCATCAGCTGGACTGGAGAGGAGATGGAAAACTGACCTTTGGACATGATAGAATAGTATTGGGAATTCCTTTATAATTGAAAAAAAGGGCCAATGGGGAACAAGGTACTCAAGGGGAGTTTGTGAGGGTGTAGTGCTTTTAATTTTTTAGTGCTGACTTATATAATTGCTTTAGTGAGCAAGTGCCAGGTAATTTAAATGCAATGTGTTACAGGTAACTTAAATGCAAAAACGACAAACAGTAACTTTCTTTCAAGTGAAACAAGGAAATAAGTACAGTAAGCAATGCAGATATCACTAGGGATCCACAGAAGTGCTGAAAATACACATTTTAGGTGGAATTAGCATTTCAGGGAAATAACAAGCAAACAAACAACAAGCATACAAACAAAGCTAGATTCAGCAGGCCTGGATCTAGTCTATGCTAAAGCAAACAAGGTGTACCAATTTCGGTAAGAAGCAGTTCAAATATGCAGGCACTATAAGCCTTTAAACAGAAATTCCCAGCTCAGAAGGGCAGAGTCCAGCCTCTCCTCCCACAAGAGTGCAGACCACGAACCCTCTTAATGTAAAATAACTGGCCTGAAGCTCAAGTGCTTAAACCAGAATTAATACACTTTTAGAATAACAGACACTGAGCCCTCAATCAGCAGTTCCCAACTTAGAAGGATGTAAGCTACCTGTTCTGCTACTACAGTGCAGACCACAAACCTTCTTAATGTAAAACAACTGGTTTGAAGCCCAAATGCTTAAACTAAAAGGCTTAGAATGAGTTATACAAGCAGTAATAAATACAATTGAGTACTATTAAGATGACACAAAAGCAAAATAAAGTAGGAAGAAACACAAATACAGTAAAAGCAGATAACATTTTTTTTGAGTGAGCAAATGAGATGGGCCCAGGAGTTACAGGACAGAAACAAGTGCAAATGCAGGCCTTCAAATCTGAAAGTTGAGAGAGATGGAAGACCGCCCAAATGGCCAATAACTACAAATTCTGGGCCAGAACCACTCCTTATGTGGTAGACAGGTTACCTAATGCTTACCACTCCCACTGATAAGCTAGAAGGCTTCCCTCCAACACAGAAAGGTTTGTGGGCTCAGAAGCTTACAAACAGTCCTGGATACAGCAAATCTGTATCTGGAACACTAATTACAGGAAAGGCAGGAAACAGGCTTACAATATATTTTTTTTTTCAGAAAAGTAGCAAAAACAGTAGTAAAAACAATTCACATGCAGTGCAAGCTGGCACACTTGAGTATGTAGCAATATTAGTCCACACACAGTTTGAAAAAATGTAATTAAATTAAAAAGGACTAAAAGCAAGTGCAGAAAGGGTTTATTAGGTAGAATGCGGTAAAGAGATGGGACTGGGGGAGTGTCCTAGATCAAATCTACAGTGGGGCGGGCACTGCAAAAGCCACCAGATTTAAACTACAACCAAGAACAGGGAGGGGGGGCTGGGGAAGACAGTATCAACAGAGATGTGAGGAATCACAGTGCAAACTATAAAACCAGAAAAATATATACTGATCTCTGTATATTTGCAGAACAGTAAGACAACAGATATCTAAGCAACAATTTAGCTCTTTAATACAGAATAATACAGAAAAATATACTCAGCTCTATATATTTGCAGATAGTCTTGTAAGGCTCTCTCTCAGTACACAGGTTCCAATTTAAATTTAGTTACAATTTAATCAGGCTACTAACAAGCAGTAATAAAGGCAGCAGAATAAATTTAATTGAGTACTTTTAAAAGAGGCAAAAGCAAAATAAGGTAATAAAGTAGGAAGAAACACAAATACAGTAAGGCAGATAAAGTGCAAAAAAAATTTCACTTTTTTTTTTTTTGAGATGGAGGAAACAGAGCAGATTAAGACACTATAGGGGAATGCCCTTCCCAAGTGCTCTCTCTGTACAATGCAGAGGAGATGGGACTGGTAAGATTATCCAAAATCAAAATATGATCTCACTGTACTCAGTTAAGTGAGTAAATGAGATGGGTCCAGGAGGAGTGTGCAAAAAGAGATTTACAGCAGGGGCGGGCAATTCCAAAGCCACCAAGATTAACACCACAACAAGAAACAGGGAGGTTGGGTGGGGAACTACTGCAGAAATTCAGAGACACACACAATATTTACTGAATCCAAGACACCCAATAATTACTCACTCAAATCTTAAATAAGTGCAGAAAATATACTTAAATTAGTTTATGTCCAGTTGATATATGCAGACAAGTCTCAGTAGCCAGCAACTCGATTTAAAATGATTACTAGAAATGTAACCAACACAGATTTTAATGTTAGCAGAAACCCCCAAGCTAATTAACACTAACAAAGGAATTTCAAAGCAGTCTAACAACTTTTAATGAGCTCAGATGGCTAACTGCAGAGATTCAGAGACACACACAATATTTACTGAATCCAAGGCACACAATAATTACTTACTCAAATCTTAAATAAGTGCAGAAAATATACTTAAATCAGCTTATGTCCAGTTGATATATGCAGACAAGTCTCAGCAGCCAGCAACTCGATGACATCTTTAAAAGCAGGAATATATTTTAACATAGGCCAATGCTTCTTGATAATATTTTTTACTTCATAACTATTTGCATTCATAACCCATTTGCATCATATGGTAAAATACATCTAAATTGTTTCACAAAGTCCTTGCTAGTTTATATTTACTTAAAGTATGTTGTTCTGAAACAATAGGCTATGTGTTTTGGTGGGACTATATCAAAATCCCGAAACAACAAATGCTCGAGTCTATGTACATCAACACATAAAGTTCAATGTACATAAATAGCGAAACACAAAAACCACGAAATTCAAAACGCTGAACGTGTTTCCTGGTCAGCAGCGTGATGGTGGGGATAAGGAAATATATCCTTTTCCCCACTGTAGTGCGGTCTCGGAGTTGGTATATTAAGGTAGGGGGGTGTGCAGAGGGGCTTGCCCCCCTACAAAAATGTGTTAAAGCAATTATTTAGTGTAATTATTTGCTTACCTGTGTTGCACGTTGTGATGACGGAACTTGTTCGGCGTTTCAAATTTCACGGTTTTCATGTTTCGCTGTTTATGTACATCAATCTTTATTTGATGATGTACATAGAATCGAGCATTTTCATTTTGGGCTTTTAATATAGACCCGTTTTGGCTTATGTCATTTTTTTATGTTAGTAGCTAATTGTTTATTTTTACTTAAATAATTTAAAAAAAATGTTTACTATCATATCCTCTTTCAATGAAATCATTAGCCATGGTATTCATTTGTTGATGCATATTCTCTGTATTAGTATTTAATCTAACAACACGAGTGAACTGATTTTTAACAACATTTTAAAAACATGAGGGGGATGTATGCTATGTCTATGTAAGTAAGTATTTTTCTTTACTTCATTTTTAAATAATTTGTCTCTATAGCACCAGTAACATTTTTATGTAACCTTATGTCCAAAAAATCAATTTGCATAAAGTGAATAGCATATTTAAAATGTGTAAAATCCGATGTAGAATGTAGAAAATCCATAAACTGATAAAAATTGTTCAAAGGTCCATTACATATCATAAATATATCATCAACAAAACATTTATAAAATGATATACTAGCCAAAAATGAATTTTCCACGTCAGTAAAAATAAATTTCTTCTCCCATTTATTAACTACTAAATTAACATAACTATTAGCCATGGGTGTTTCCATGGCTACTCCTTTACACTATTTATATGCTGTATTGTGAAATAAAAATACATTATTACATAAAATCAACTCATTTAAGGAACAAATGGCTTCTATTTCAGGTGGGAGAAAATAAAACAAGAAGTAATAAATTCTCTTAAAAACTCGATACTCATATCGTTAGGTATTGACATGAATAAAGCTTCTACATCTAAAGTCACAAAGTAACTATCAGCAACATTATTTCCTGAGACCAAGAGTAAAGGTGTTCTAAAAAATCAGAAGTGCTTAGTGTTTTTTTATGATTGTTTTAGAGCGTTTCAAATCCTTTTTAAGTTGCTACTCTAAATAATTTGAAATAGGCTCTGTGACCCCAGCCCATGGGTCTTAGTGGGGGGTTGGTGATAGATTTATGTATTTTTGGAATGCCATAAATAAAAGGGATTTATGGGTTGGCTACATGAAAATATTTCAAGGTGTCAATTAATATTTGCCCATTAAGATGCATATCATAAATACATTTTTAACACAAGAAATAATACAATTAACTCACTGAACTTCCATCACTTCATAATCATTGGTATTAAGCATCTCAAACATTTTGGAGTTATAATATTCAGCATCAAGAACAACAACCCTCCCATATTTATTTGCTGTTTTAATAATGATATCTGTCTGTATTAGAAAGTAATGACTTAATCGCTTGTGATTGTGCATAGCTCAAATTATAAGTGCGTTTACCTCTAGTCATATTCAACTCATAGATATCATTAACCACTGCTTCTTCAAAGGCTGCTATCAACGGATTATTCATAGAAATAAAAATACTATTTCAAGTTAGAGAGGGAATAGTTGTTTTATTTGGAGTACCAAGTCCATATAACAGTTTAAGGTTTAAGGCTCTGACAAATAATTTAAAATTAATAACTTCTGCTATATCAGTGACTTGCTCAAAGTACACTTAGAAAGGTTGAAAACAATACCATTTAAGTCCATGTTTGACTTCTCGTACTCATTCTCTGTCCCACATATCATGTTCTAGAATGCCCGTGGTTACCATTTAAGTCCATGTTTGACTTCTCGTACTCATTCTCTGTCCCGTATATCATGTTCTGGAATGCCCGTGGTTACCATTTAAGTCCATGTTTGACTTCTCGTACTCATTCTCTGTCCCGCATATCATGTTCTAGAATGCCTGTGGTTACCATTTAAGTCCATGTTTGACTTCTCGTACTCATTCTCTGTCCCGTATATCATGTTCTAGAATGCCCGTGGTTACCATTTAAGTCCATGTTTGACTTCTCGTACTCATTCTCTGTCCCATATATCAGTCTATGTTTGACTCATTCTCTGTCCCATATATCATGTTCTGGAATGCCCGTGGTTACCATTTAAGTCCATGTTTGACTTCTCGTACTAATTCTCTGTCCCACATATCATGTTCTAGAATGCCCGTGGTTACCATTTAAGTCCATGTTTGACTTCTCGTAGTCATTCTCTGTCCCGTATATCATGTTCTGGAATGCCCGTGGTTACCATTTAAGTCCATGTTTGACTTCTCGTACTCATTCTCTGTCCTGCATATCATGTTCTAGAATGCCCGTGGTTACCATTTAAGTCCATGTTTGACTTCTCGTACTCATTCTCTGTCCCATATATCATGTTCTGGAATGCCCGTGGTTACCATTTAAGTCCATGTTTGACTTCTCGTAGTCATTCTCTGTCCCGTATCATGTTCTGGAATGCCCGTGGTTACCATTTAAGTCCATGTTTGACTTCTCCACTCATTCTCTGTCCCGTATATCATGTTCTGGAATGCCCGTGGTTACCATTTAAGTCCATGTTTGACTTCTCGTACTCATTCTCTGTCCCGCATATCATGTTCTAGAATGCCCGTGGTTACCATTTAAGTCCATGTTTGACTTCTCGTACTCATTCTCTGTCCCGTATATCATGTTCTGGAATGCCCGTGGTTACCAATTAAGTCCATGTTTGACTTCTCGTAGTCATTCTCTGTCCCATATATCATGTTCTGGAATGCCCGTGGTTAGCATTTAAGTCCATGTTTGACTTCTCGTAGTCATTCTCTGTCCCGTATATCATGTTCTGGAATGCCCGCGGTTGCCATTTAAGTCCGTGTTTGACTTCTCGTAGTCATTCTCTGTCCCGTATATCATGTTCTGGAATGCCCGCGGTTGCCATTTAAGTCTGTGTTTGACTTCTCGTAGTCATTCTCTGTCCCGTATATCATGTTCTAGAATGCCCGCGGTTGCCATTTAAGTCCGTGTTTGACTTCTCGTAGTTATTCTCTGTTCCATATATCATGTTCTGGAATGCCTGCGGTTGCCATTTAAGTCCGTGTTTGACTTCTCGTAGTTATTCTCTGTTCCATATATCATGTTCTGGAATGCCCGCGGTTGACACTGTCGATTCTCTTATCCTTCGGAATTGGATAGGGCTCGTTTAACTGCAGTGGAATGTCTAAAGGGTCTAGGGCTGAGACAATATTTGAATCTACTAATACAGGTAAAAATGATGCTTCATTCAATGTATTTGCATTAGTATTAGAAGAAGAAACCATTTCTGTAGAAATTCAAAATATAAACAGGTTGTAAAACAAAAGGAAAAAAACTCATAGCTAAGATTAGGTAGTGCTATGCTCAGCATGATAAAAACACTCATCGATCTAAACAACTGAGAGAGGAAATTAAGTCCACTAAAGCCAAATATGATGTAAAGATAGCCTCCCAGACAAAGGACAATCATCAGGTTTTCTTCAGTTATGTTCATAATTTCAAAGGTAGCACAAAAGAGTGTACAGAAATTACTGTAAACAGAGCAAGAAGACATAGCAAACCTGCTGGCCAATAAATCCAGCTCCAGTTTTAAACCCCTCTCTCCCCAGCCACCTCTACTAGGAAATACCATGAAATATAACTCCCACAACTATCACTAGAAAACAGGCCCTAAATGCAGTCTCTAAGGCCAAAAACATCACATTGATAGGCCCTGATAATATCCCAGGATGCCTCCTAAATAGCCTGAAAAATGACTTATCAGGATTACTGTAGTCACTGTTTAACCACAGCCTCCAAAGAGAGTTTGTGTCACACAAATGGAGAACTAGGTCATCCCTCTACACAAGAGTTGGTCAGCAATGGACCGTGGGAACTACAGACCCATAAGTCTGACTAGTCTCTTATGCAAGACCATGGAAAAAGTATCACAGAAATGATTAAGGACATAGAAAACCTTCAAAACACTGGATCCAACCCAGTCTGCTTTCATTAAGGGTAGATCATGCCTACTTTACCTGGTGGAATTCTTTGAGAGGGTCACCAAGGTAATAGATGAGGGCAAAATGGTGCATACTGCCTACCTTGACCTGGCTAAGGCATGTGATACAATACACTGCTCAGGCACTGTAAGCAAACTCATGGATATAGGCATGCATTCTTATGTTACGCACTGGATAGTCAGCTAGCTCTCAGATAGGACCCAATAAGTTAGAACAGGAGGGACCACATCCACAAAGAGACAAGTCACTAGTGGAGTCCCTCAGGGATCTGTGCATCTACTGCTTTTTGGAATCTACTTCTTGAAGTTAAGACCAATGTCAAGGGCCTCTGGATGACCAAGTTTGCAGATGATTGCAAATTAGTAACAGTCATGGAATCCTCCAAGACACTAACATCCTACAGGAAGAGCTAAAGCACTCAAATGACTGGTGCCAAAACCACAGCATAAAATTCAGTACTAAGAAATGCATTATAGTACCCTTTGGGAGGTCATTCACCCCAGGAAATTACCTCATCAGTAACACATGTCTTAAGAGCAGAACCAGTAGTCAGGATTTGGATACATTTGTAGATAATAACCTAGCTTTTGACCAACGTGTCTAAGATAGTAAGGAAATCATTTTATGTCACTCAACTTATAAGCAAGTGTATGGAATTCATTGTTCCACTGTATTCGGCCATTATCAGGACAGTCATTGACTACAATGTCCCTTTCAGTATATACCTAATCAGGCACATGCAACAAGTGGAATGTCCACAGAGTTTCCTCACAAAAAGAATGCATGCAGTAAACAACATGTCCTAAGCAAAGCTCCTCAAAGCCTTATCTCTATGGTTTGTTTCTTTCAGATAGTTGAGAGGTGATCATGCCTGATATACAAGGCATCCTTGGATCCCTCTGTGAGTGACCTTTTGCATATCTGCAAAATGAATAGCATCAGAATCACTCCATTTAGGGATTTAAACTTTGCTTGCGACATAAATGGGACGTTGGTGGGACAGGTTTATAACTCAGAGATTTTCCCTTCTCTGGAACAGGCTTCCTACTATGTGAATCAGCGATCTTACTTAACCTTGTTCAAATGAAACATGGACCAGTGCAGTGAACGGGAAATTGGAAATATCTCCCAGGTCTAGCACCTATGTGTCTAATGGACAGAGGCAGTCTGTAAATCTTGCCCTAGCTGATATACTCCCCTTAAAATAACCTCTTGTGGAATACATTTGGGAAGCCTGTTTAAGCCTGGATAGACTTACAAAGGCCAGCACATAAACTTGCAGAATACATTTAGGATCCTTTTTAGGCTTAGAAAGGCCCCAGTGGTCATTAGCCTAGCATACACCTATGAACCTATATCTATCTGCATACATATATATATATATATATATATATATATATATATATATATATATATATATATATATATATATATATAAAAAATGCTAATTATTAACTGAGAAAGTCCAAGGGGCACACAGCACCTTTTGAGGGACACAAGTGATTTGCTCAGAAACAGAGACAGCAGAAATCAAACCCAGGACTGCTGCAAGGTATGGGGAAGTAGCACATTCTTAAATCTCTGCAATAAACTGCCAGATAGTGCAGAACCCCCAGTATATAGTGCAAAGTAGATGTTAACACCTTCATGTTTCAAATGCTCCCAGTGGATGATAAATAATTTTCTTCTCATGAAGCAGAAGGTATGTATCCCAACTGAGATGAAGTGGCTGAAAGCAGGAGTTGAACTATTGTTTAACACTGGATGTCCAGTAAGTGCTTCATTTTCGATGACAGCAAACAACAGGCTACCTGCAGCCATAACAAAGCTTAGGATTAGAAGAGCAAATGATTGAATACAAGTAATACTACTATGAAGGAAAGTCTCTAAGAAATGGTGGTGGTTGGATGTTATAAAATGCTTCTCTGGCGTACATAAGGTGACTTGGGTATAGAGACTCCATCTCCGCCGGACAAACTGTCAGCAATTTCAAGATGGGACACAGAAGGTACGTGGTACCAAACAGTCAGGAGGATCTAACACTGTCCTGCTGCTAGTACTATATAATCTGGCTTTGATTTTATCTAGGTCACTAGTTAGTTGCTTGTGGACAGCCAGATGGACATGAAGATTAATGCTGATAATACAGTGCAGGGAATAGACCTGGTAATACTACATCATTTGCAGAACAGAGGGTGCTCCCCTAAATGGTTTTGCAAGAGGCCAGAATTTAAGAAACTAGAGAATAAAAAAAGGTTTACAACAGGTCCTTGTGACATCCCTGTGTGATGTCTAAAAATTTTTAGAAGCATCTTGCACCTGGCCATACCAGTTTGCCAAGCTAGATAGCTGTAATATAAACTTTGAGATGAAAGTTCAAGGCCATGGCCTTTTACTTTCAAGAAGAAGAGGGTATAAAATATGGAAATGAGGGCTTTCCTGAGAATGGCAAAGATAACCCCAGTCAATGCATCATTTTTTGTGTTGTTGAAAAGGTTGTTTATAAGGTAGATAAGGGTTACAGAGGATGTATGACCTTTTCCGAGCCTATGCTGCGAATCACGAACAAGGTTGTTCACATATGCATTTTCTTTTTTTTTTCAATAATTATTTTCATTTTTTCATTTATATAAAACACAATAATTTCTATTCAGCATGACCATAGGTGAGTGTTATACATTGTAGTCGATATAGTGACATGTAGGTCATAAAACATATCTGTTTACACTATATATAAAGATGTTTTCTCATTCAATTTCGTTATTAGAAAAACAGCACAATCGATAAGGATTTCAAGTCCATAGTTTGTGTGATTGTATGTATATTTCTACATTCCTTTGTACCTTGTTACTATGTTGTATGTATGATGTTTTATGCTAATATGATGTTAAAGGTTTGTTCCCAAATTTCTCGTGCTTTCATATTTTTGTTTCTTTTATCCATTACACTTTATGGGCTAAAAGATGTTTTATAGCTATTTTTTGAATCCCTCCCAAGATATATTTGTAGGGTCTAACCATTTCAGAGTTATTTATAGCTTCATTAGAAGAAAATTATTATAAGTATATTCGCTTGTTTTCCTGATATGTTAGATGGGCGAATATGTAGAAGGGCAAATTCCCATGTCAGTGTTGATGTTTGATATCCCATTTTTTGCAGTTGTATCTTGAGGAAATTCCAGAGTTTGTACACACATTTGCAACTCCAAAAATATATGCATTAGGTCTGCTACCTGGACTTTGCAATGTGGGCAGTATGGTGATTTTGATTAATTGAATTTGTGGAGTATTGCGGGTGTGAAATATGCATTATTATTTATCCCCATTTTTTGCAGTTGTATCTTGAGGGAATTCCAGAGTTTGTACACACATTTGCAACTCCAAAATATATGCATTAGGTTTGCTACCTGGTCCTTGCAGTGTGGGCAGTATGGTGATTTGGATGCATTTAATTTGTGGAGTATTGCGGGTGAAATATGCATTATTATTTATCATGAGCTGTGTGTTTGACAGTTTTTTAAGGGGTATACTTTTCAGTGTGTTAGATTGATTGCATGACTTATTTGCTGATCATCTCTGGATGGTTTTAATTTTCTCCAATAGTTAGAGAAAAGTAGGTCCTTCTGAAATTTCATTTCGTCTCTCATTTTATCATTTTATATGAGTTAGATATTGTTTTCCTTGTTGTAAGAATAGTCTTCCAAAGCAGAGTACAGTTTTCCATGTCACTATTAAGTATAGTAAAGTTTTGGAGGTAGCTGGAACACAACTCTTTGATTTGTCTTAGAACTATTATATATGACTTGAGTAGATTTAGGTTACTTCTCATTTCTTGGGTTGTACAGTTAAGTTATGGGTAGATATCTTGGATTATTTTGTCCTTTAATCAAGGAAAAGAGTCAAGGTCTAGCATCTTGTTATTTATTTTTAGATTTGGATTTTTATGGAGAGGTTGTAGTGTTACCATAGCTTGCCCAAGGTTTAAGGAATGAAAGAGTTTTTGTGTTATATTTATATAATGTTTTAAGGGATCTGTAATGTTATAGGTTTGTAAATCTTTTTTGTTTAAAAAGGGAAGCACTTTGGGATTGATGCCTAGTGCTTTATTGTACTATAAAATATTGTCACCCAAGGAGGTGACCAAGTTTTCATTGTTGGGTTATGTTCTGCTATTCTCAATATTCTGTTAGTGTTGATAATAGAGTAATACGTTTTAAAATCTGGCAGGTTCAGACCCCCTTTGCTCTTGAGAAGTGTTCGTTTCTGATACGAGATTCTGTTTTTTTTGGGTTCCCATATGAATTTTGCTAGGAAGGTATGAATTTGTTTGAAAAATGTATTATGTATCTGTGATGTCATGATTATATATGTTAGTCTAGGTAAAATGTTCATTTTGATTATTGATACTTTCACCTGAAATGGTAGCTTAAGGTTATTCCACCTTTTACAGTCTTGTATTATGCTGCCATTTAAGAGTTATGTTATGCTGGTAGAATTCCTTGTTGCTTTGGAAGAAAGCAATTCCCAGATATTTTGTTTCTTCTTTAATTTTTATTGTATCTATTAGTGATATTAATGAGATAAGTTTGGGCGGCCTTAAGGGGAAGATATTAGTTTTATTGAGGTTTAATTTGTAGTTCGACATGATTGAAAATTGTTCAATTGCAGTTATTATTTTGGTTATGTCTGAGTTTGGTGTAGTGAAGTATATGTTCAGATCATCTGCGAAGGCTTTGAGATATACTTTGACGTTATGTGTTGAGGGGGATTATGGTATGTGTTTTGTTTAATATAAAGAAACAGGGGTTCTAGGTATAAGTTGAATAGAAAGGGCGATAACGGACATCCTTGTCTTGTTCCGTTTTTTTATCATGATTCTATTTGACCATGTTTTATTTATATATAGGGATGTGTATGGATTGCTATATAGAATTTGGATGATCTGAATGAAATTGATAGGTATGTCAAAATAAGGTAATGTCTGAAGTAAAAATTCTAGGCTGACCCTGTCAAATGCCTTGTGGGCATGTACTACCATTGCATAGATATTAATATTCCTCTGTTTTGCAAAAGATATTAATGCATCTAATGTTAGACTGTTGTCGCTGGTCTGTCTTTGTGGTGTGAACCCAGATTGCTTGGGAGAAATGAATTTCTCTATCAGGTTTTTTAATCTATTTATGAGTATTGAGGTCAGAATCTTTGTATCTATATTTAAAAGGGAGATGGGTCTATAACTATCTGGGTTTTGGGGTCTGCATGTTCTTTTAGTATGACAATAGTTTTGGAGGCATTGAAGTGTGTATCATTTATCTTGTTATTTATTATATAGTTCAGCACATAGTATAGTAGTTTAGCAATTGGGGGGGGTGGAAGTTTTATAAAATTCTGATGTAGGTCCATCCGGTTCTGGGGCCTAATGTGACTTTAAATGTTTAATTGTTGTGCTTATCTCATTGATGGAAATAGGTTCCGTCAGTTTTTTTTGTTGATCTAAATCTAGTTTAGGGAATTTTAGTTTTTGAAGAAAACGCTCTCTATCTTCCTTAGAGGTTTGTAATGTTTTTCTCCATAGACTTGAGAGTATATTTGTTTGAAAACTTTGATAATTTCTTCATTTCTTGTGTAGTTTCTGTCCTTGTAATTTATTTCTGATATATTTGAGGTGGTTTTGTGTTGAGAAATGATTCTGGCCAAGGGTCTGGATGGTATTTGGGCTTCCTCTGTGTAATTAGCTAACATTCTTACCTCATAAAATGACAGATTTCTGGTTTCTAACATATAGAGGTCTCTTTGTAGTTTTAGGAGATCATCTTCACTTTGGCTATTAGGGTTATTTATAGTTCACTTTCCAGTTGTTCTATTTTCCCTTTCAATGTATACTCCTCTTTTAGTTGTATTTTTTTATAATATGCTGCTTTTTGCATGAATGTTCCTCTGATTTGTGATTTGGCTGCAGCCCATTCTATGTCTATTGGGACTGGGGATCTGGAGATATTTGCAAGGGTTGTCTTTAATATTTCTTCAACTTCTTTTATTACATCTGTTTTGTTGAGCAGGTTAGGATTCAATGAGCAGTTATGACCTCTATTAGCTAAGTACAGTCTTTTGTCCCAGTTGATAAACAATGTGACTTTGGAATGATCTGAGAAAAATCTAGTGTACATAACTGTTGTTGGGTCCATGTTAATGAGTATGTCTGAGATTAAAAAGAAGTCTATTCTTGACCACATTTTGTGGCGCTGCGAGTCGAATGTGAATTTCCCGGACTTATTCTCATTATTCTCATATTTAAAAGGGTCATATAGATTAAAGTCTTGTTTAAGTTCATTTAGCGCTGTTGTAGCTTGTTTATTATGTGATTTAATCGGGTTAAATTTGTCTTTTTCTGGGTTTTGATATGTGTTCCAGTCACCCCCAATTATTAGCTAGTGATCTTTAAGTTGGTTTAGAATTGGGAAAAGTGACATAATGTGATGTTGGTTGCTACAGGGTGCATATAGATTAAGTACAATTATAGGTTTTGGTAATCCTGGGTTGGTAAATGTTACTGTTGGTTGCTACAGGGTGCATATAGATTAGGCACCATTATGGATTTTGGTAATCCTGGGTTGGTAAATGTTATGTAACACCATCTTCCTTCTTTGTCCGCCTTAGTCTCAAGTATCTTGTCTTGGAATTTATTTTTAATTATTATGGCAACCCCAGCACTGTTTGTTTTATCCCCTGTTGCTATAATTTGTCTTATCCATTTTTCCCCAATTTCTGTATATTGTTCTGTAGTTAAGTGTGTTTCTTGTATTAATATAAGATTGGCTTTGGTTTTCAGGGTAAGATGTAAAAATAGTTTTCTTATTTCTTTATTTTGGAGTCCTTTAACATTCCATGTCTCTATTTCCCACATTTATTTGTTAAGTATGTTTGTTCTACATGACTTGTATGTTAGCTTGGTTTTATGGTCTTTGTATGTGATGTTGATATGTGTTTTTGGAAAGCATCTAACTATTCCCGTCCCTACCTTGTGCCTACCCACTGTACACCTGGACCAGGAATAAAAAGGGGAATAAAGTGAGAAATTAACGTATACTTTTAGTTTCCCTCTGATCTTTGGTTGTGTTTTCTCTTTGTGTGTAGGTTGAAAGCATGTTAGCCCCCTTACGTTACTATATACACTATGGACAAAGCTTAACAAACTCGTTCCCTAAAACCACTGCTGTGAAATATTTTATTTATTTTTTTTTTTATTTTACATTTGTTAACCGGGCTAGTCTGGCTGGATACAATGTCCATTTTCAGCAGAGGCCCGAGGAGAAAAGCTCCATTAACATATATACTAGTAAATTACAAAAAAAAAAACAAAAATCAAAAAAAAAAATCAAAAACAGAACTATCCAGAAATATCCCTAGTCTCTTCCTTAAACTATTATACAATTATAGTGTTATGGTTACAGCACAGAAGTTATAGCTTTTTAGCATGCAGCTTATTCCTTCTAATAATGCATGTTTAAACATGTTAGTATTAAAATCCTCAGTTACCTATATCAAAATATACAACAATGTAGCATGAATCTTAACTCAGATTTGTCTTGTTTACATTTCCTTTCCTTAGTCTGCTCTTAACTCCCCCTCTCCTTTAAACAGTTTTTCTCCTCTACTTCGGTGCCTATACAGACTTCTGTGCCAATCTGTAGCAGATTCCAGGAAAAAAAAAAAAAAAGTTATTAGCACCTATAATCAGAAGTAGGAAAATGAGGGGAAGAGAGAGAGAGGGAAAAAATGTTTTCAGGCTTTGCCAGGTATATATTCTGCCAAAGCCTACATATTTAGGTTATGTTTATGTTTCCTGCAGTCAGATAGTTTAGATTTGTGTGATCTTGTATTTTCCTTTTCTAAAATGCTTTTACACTTTATTTATCTTTATTCAAGTCAAACATCATTATTTCTGTCATACATCCTTAAGATAGGCTGGTTCTGACAGTCTCTCGTGTGGTAATAAAGGCTGGATTGTTTATGATAAGTCTTAGTAAGAGATTCACAGTCTTATTGGTTGTTTTGGTAAAATCATACCTTATTCTTCAGATTCTTGCTTTGCAGGTTTCTGGTCATCTTTCAGTCTGGTTTACCTTATCAGCTTATTTAGGTCGATTTATGGGTGTCTATGGCAAGATTAACTTCTTAAATTTGTTTCATCTTCATTCCAGGTCGTTTTTAGTTTGTACTGGAGCCCTTGAGGTTGAAGGGGGAATGATTATGCATACCAGAGTCCCAAGAAGTGGTGCCTTCCTATAAATCAAGCATTAGAAACAGCAGTTGAATTTTGGTTCCTACCCATTTTTATGTTCCCTTTCCTGTGCTCCTCATGGCTCCATTCATTGATTTATGGGCCTAGGCAGTAAGGGGATGCTATCAGGGTTGAATCCCATCCAAAATGGTCACAATTTGGTCCATTTTTCACTCGAGGGATGCTTGCAACTTTTTTGTTGTTTTGTTTCATTTCTGGAGGTGGAATCTGCTTGAAAACTGATGGGAATGCCTCTTTTGCCTCTTTGTAGTTAGCAACTATGTATTTAACCTCTTTAACATTGAAAATTAATTGATTTGGATATTTCATCTGGAATTTGATTTTCTTTTCTATCAGAAACCTGCAATATGGAGACAGAAGCTGCCTTGCTTGCCTTATCTAGATGGGAATGTCCTGAGCAAAGGAAATATTATTATTATTCCAGGTGAGTGTACCTTTCCTCTTGGCTTCAAATAGTATGTTATTTACATCTTGGTAGTTTAATATTTTACTATAAACAGGTCTTGGTCTCAGTGATGTTTGTGTTTCTTTCAGAGCTCTGTGGGCTCTCTATTATTATTTGTTGTGATTCTTCAGGGTCATCCAGCAGGGATTTTATTATGAGTTTGATAGTTGGTATTAGATTAATATGTGACACAGTTTCAGGGATTCCTCTGATGATAATGTTGTTTCTTTGTGACCTTGCCTCAAGGTCTGTTATTTTTGTTTGTAGACTTTGCAGATCTTTGTCATGGGAATCAGTTCTTTGAGCAATATATTCTATTTTTATTTAATTTTCTAGTATTTTTGCCTCAGATTTTTCCATTCTAGTTAGTATTTGGTTAAATGAATCATCAAATGTTTGAAATTGTAAAGATAGTTCCTGTATTGCTTGCTGAATAGGTAATAAAGCAGTTTTAATGTCTTCCAGGTTAGCTGGCTGGTCTGCCTTGGTTTTGCCTGTAGAGTTAGTATTGTCTGATTGTTTATTTGTCCTTAGTCTTTTTGGAGTTGTATCTTTATCTGGTGAGGCTAGTACCGAGAATTTGGTTTTAGTTGTTACGGTGTCCATATTATTTTCTTCTTTCGACATCCTGCTGCTTGGTATTTTTACAGACTTTGTATATGAGTGCAGGGCCTCAGTACCACATGGCTTCAGTTGTTTCTAAAATCTTCGATAATCCTGTTGTTTTTAAAAGGAATCTGCTGCTATTTTTCTTCCTTTGATTGCTATTTGTTATCTGGAATAGATGTTCAGTGTTATTTCTGTGTTTTTTATTCCGTGATGTCTTCTGGGTTTATTTTAATCCAGGGTATTTCAGAGAGCTAGGTGTTAGCAGTGCTCACAGAACAGCGGCCATGTTGAACTCCACATATGCATTTTCACTGTGTTATGCATTTATTTATTTATTATTTATTGACATTTGATTAGCAGGAAAGTCCGAATGGGTAGAAGCATATTTTCAGTTGGGGCCCAGGGAGAAAAGCTCTAAATTATAACACAACATTTTAAGAACAATAATTTTACAGTTGTCAAATTAAAACAAAAACATCTGCAGTTTAAATAATTATAAAAAATTAGTCATAATATAAAAACATTGGTTAAGGATGGATACAAGCTATATGACAATCATTTAATATTTAGAGAAATTTTAGACAGTTTGCAGAGAAAGGTAAGTTAGTCTAATTGCAATGAGAAGTGATGGAAAATAGGCTTATGGTATATTTACAGAGAAAGTCATTGAAGAGAATTTGCAAGAAGTTAGGAGGTAAGTGAAGAAGGGAGAGTAAGGAGGTATAAGGAATGAAACAGTACTTGTTCACATTTAGGGATACAGTTATCTTGGTTTTGAGCAAGAATAGAGCCATAGTTTAGCTAGGAAGTCTTTTAGAGTGCTTTTAAAAGATGGAGTAGGGAGGTAAGGAGTTCCAGGCCTTAGCAACCATGTACAGACAATGCCCAGTGGATTTGTTAGGTTTGTAGACAGGAGTTTTTGGTCACTGCATCACAATGACTGACAGAGAACATAGTTGTGTAGAAAGAGTTTTACTGCTGGACGGGCAGATGGTTGCTGGGTAATTTTTTAGATGGTAAGAAGCTGTGTATATGTTAGTTGATGAAGCAGTTCTAACCACTTTAGGCTTTTCAGTGCTATACAGTGGTGGGTTCTGAAAGGGGTATTTGCTGCAAATTTAGCAACTTTGTTATAGCACTGTTCAAGTTTTTATTTTTGTGAAGATGTTAGTAAAGATGGGAGCACCATAAAAAGTGTGGGGAGGAGATAAGTAGTGGCAAGTGTAGTTTTAGTTGCATTGGTGAGAAAGTTTTTGGCTCTGTAAAGCATCACTATTTTTTATGAGTTTTTCTAATGCAAATTTGTATATGCAGGTTGAATGTTAGATTGTCATCTACTATCGCCCCTAATAATTTACTATGAGAAGTGACTTCAGTGGTTGTATTATCAAGAGAGAGGATTCAAATTTAGTTTTTCACGAGAGAGGGATTTTGGGAAAAAAGTAGTAGTTTGGTCTTTTTTGGGTTGAGCATGAGTTACGGGTTATGAAGCCATGTTTCAGTGGCTGTTAAAGCTACTTGAGTAATTTTTTGGAGATGTACCAAGTTGTCAGATGTACAAACGAGACTGGAATCATCTGTGTATTGTACTAGGGTGGCCTGCTGTATGGAAGTATAGAGGGTGCTGGTGAAAATGTTAGAGAGGAGGGGACCAAGGATAGAGCCTTGTGTTACACCAGTGGTGACTGGGAGGTAAGGAGAGAGCATGGGGTGCCATTTTACTAATACCTATTGGACAAGTAGCTTTTGAACCACAGAAGGGTGGATTGACAGAGGTCTAGTGAGGACATCTGTAGTAGAAGTTTGCAGTGACAAATTGTACTGAAGGCTTTAGACAAATCTAGAACTAAGGAAGAGACTAATTTGCCATTATCTCTAGCTTTATTTACAGTATCTATATAGGTTAGAAGGGCACTGCTAGCACTATGGGAAGGACGGAAGCCGTGTTGTGTAGGGGACAGGAGTGCTTCTTGCAGGAGATTGTCTAGTAATTGTTTTTGAATATATTTTTTGAGTATAGTGGTAAGGGCAGATAAGATTGTTGTAGGTCTAAAGTTATTAATGTCTGTTGTATTTCCTCCTTTGTGCAGAGGGATAATGTGTGACTTTTTTCCAGAGAGGGAGCACAAGGTTCCTGGACTGACCTATTTATAAGGATTGAGACAGGATAGGCGATGCTATTATCTGATATTTTTAGGTTCTCGCTTGGAAGGTCATTAGCTGAAGAAGAACATTGAAGAAAATAAACCCTGAGGCATACCATGACCATAAAAGTTGACTTTATTCCAAAAAAGATAAAATCCAAAAAGTCCTGGTCAGTAGCTCACTTATTTAAAGGTAAAAACATCATGAAAAACGTACTCTCCTTTCATGATGTTTTTACCTTTAAATAAGTGAGTTAGGGACAATTGCTTGCTTTTCATTGGTTAAGTGTTTTTACATCATTTGAGACCTGTTATATAATGGGTTTGTCATTAATTAATGGGTATACAGTCTGATGAAGCATTGTGACCAACACGAAAGCGCTTACTGACCAGGTCTTTTTGGATTTTATCTTTTTTGGAATAAAGTCAACTTTTATGGTCATGGTGTGCCTCAGGGTTTATTTTCTTCGTTTTTACTACGGTACTCATTTGAGGTACTTTACCCTTGTTGTGGATTTTATTGAGAAGAAGAGCATTGTTTAAGTTTGTTTAAGAGTAGTTTTATATAGGATGTGGACACTGGTTTGAAAATGAAGGAGGATGTGGTGATATGCGACTGTTGGACAGGGTTGGTATTAGATGTTGAAGAATCCTTGATTAGAGATGCAATGTTATCTATGAAATAAGAGTTGAACTGTATGGCAGTTTTGAGTGGGTGAGTTATCAGGAGAGGGGTTTGGGTTGAATTTTTGGCTGGGATGTAAGATTTCTTTAATTTCCTGGTAAACAAATGCCAATAAATAAATAAATAAATAAATAAATGTTCAAAATTTTTTAGGGTTGTGTTTCGTATTATTCTGAAAGTTATAGTATATTTTTTATGCAGAGGATATTTCTAGAACTCTATGCAGAGATGGTAGTAATGGAGAGCAGGTGAAGGTAGATCAAGGTATGACCTTTTAGAGAAGGGTAATAATGACTGAAATCTGAAAAAAAATTGGAATTTTCCATCTGAGAGAAACAACTTGAAAATATGTGTGATAGGAATTGATAGAAATGTGTTGCTTGCCTGCAGAAACTTAGGATAAAAGTAATCAGGAACGGAATGGCCAGATGAGGGGTTGTCCATGGATATTTGTTAGTAATCTTCAGAATAATGGTAGTGAAAAAAAAGCAAAGGGAACGGACTAAATACTGGGAAGATGGGAGGGGAGTAAGTAGGGGTAGAAAGAGACAGGCTAAGACGTGTATTTATTTATTTATTTGTTAACCGGGTTAGTCCAGCTGAGACAAAAAGGCCCATTTTTATTGGTGAACTAAGGAGAAAAGCTCCAGAAAAAAACATAAATACATTCAAAAAACAAGAATACTACAAAGTTAAATTGCATACTCAAAAAGCAAGAAAATTACAAAATGATACACTCAAAAAGCAAGAAAATTACAAATTGATACACTCAAAAAGCAAGAAAATTGCTCACTGATATCATTGCATAGGTTAACAGTAAGAGAGAGTTACGTAACAAGTATAAACAAAATTAGATGCTGAGAGAGCAACATTAGAGAGTTTAGAAAGCAAACAAAAATGTGTTGCTATTAATAGATAGTATAAGTGGTAGAAGGCACTAACATAAACAGTAGAGAGAGGTATAAGGAGGTGTGTGTGTGTGTGTGGGGGGGGGGTGTTAAGTAGGGTCCTGGCATGGGCAGGAGCTGGAACTGAGCAGGTAATCTTTAAGTTCAATTTTGAAGTGGTTTGTACAGTTGGGAGGGTGGTCTAATGGTTAAGGTGCTTGCCTTACAAGCAGGGGCAGGGGTTTGAATCTCTCAGGGGGGGAACTGGCTAGCTTAAAATGCTCACAAAGGCAGGGCAGTTAGCCTACTACTATGATAACAATTGATGTTTCATATATGTGGTGGGAGATTGTTCCAGGCTTGGGACAATGTGCTTTTATAAAGAAGTTTGCCAATGCTTTTGTTGGTTTTATAAACATTGAGAAGGTATTGTTCAGAACTACGTAGAGTTCGTGAGGGGGTATAACGGGATATGGGAGAAGAGAGGGAAGGACAGGCTAAGGGTTTGTTTATAATGGCATGGGTGAATTGTAGCTGGGAAAGGAGAAGTTGGGGGAAGTCAAGCCACTGAAACAGTTTTAGAACAAGGCAGTGATGGGACTTGTATGGTTGATTACTGGGAAAAAGAGCTATGTTGTTATACATTTGTTAAAGTGGTTGTAGAAATGTGACTATAGGAGAGGTGTATAAAAGACAAGGTAGGAGGGAAGCCTGTGCCAGAGCGGGTTTGGAGTAGACTCATTTTTTTATTTGTCTTTTTAAAACAGTTTTGTATGTGGAGGTCAAATTTTAATTGGACATCAGTTATAATACCCATCAGTTTAGTTTAGCAATCAGCTTTAATAAGGGTGGTGTCATGTGATGACATGGTGAAGGTGGTTTTATGGTGAGAGAGAGATTTATGGAGGAATAGGAGGAGTTTCTTTTTTGGGGGGTTACGGATGAGCTGGTTGTCAGTTATCCATTGTTCGATGTTGTGAAATATGTTTTGAGTGATAGAGTGGAAGTGAGAGATGTCATCAGAGCAGGAGATAAGGGTAGAGTCATCTGGATATTGTATCAGGGAGGAGATAGTGCAGGAATAGTGGAGGTTGCTGTTGAAGATGTTGAAAAGAAGAGGTCCTAGTATAGAGCCCTGGGGGACACCAGTCTGGATAGGTAAGAAAGGGGAGCAGGTAGAAAGCCATCTGACTGACTGTAGCCTGTTTGAAAGGTAGTTAGAGAACCAGAGACTAGCAGAGGAGGAGAGGTTGAGATCAGCTAGTTTAGTTAGCAGTTTAGAGTGTGAGACTGTATCAAATGCTTTTGAGAGGTCAAGAAAAAGACATGATACAAGTAGGTTTTTGTCTCTGGCCTCTGCGACAGTATGAATAAAAGAGAGAAAGGCTGTGGTTGTGCTATGGTTTGGCCTAAAACTATGCTGAGTAGGGGTCAGATGGTTGTTGTCTAGAAGACAGTTAAGGAATTGATTGTGAATGCATGTTTCAAGAATTTTGGAGACTGGTGAGAGAATGGCTATGGATCAATAGTTTGATGGATGGGTGGAGTTTCCTCCTTTGTGTAGTGGTATGGTGTAAAAAGATTTCCAAACATCAGGGACAGTAGATTCTTGGACTGAACAATTTATGGAAGGGAACATGAGTAGAGCTTGTCCATATGGTGACAGATTGTTGGAGTAGCTTTGGCACATTCAGTTAAGTGTGTTTCCTGATGCCAGTAATTCCTAGGGCTTATGAAATAATACTTACTGACTCTTAAAAGGTGACTTTGGCTCTGTTATGCATAGGGTTGTACTAACGTCTGTGTGTGTTATAAAGCTATCCAATCCTCCTGAGTCCATGGAGTGCCCCTAAGTATGAAATGAGATTGGATTTCTGGGTGAAATATGGTAGGACTGTGTCAAAATGTGATGTAACAGGAACAAATATTCTTGTAGGGAAAAGGATATTTAAGGAAACCTCTGGAATAAAATTACAGTCACAGTCAGTTAAGTTTAATTTAGAAAACCAGACCAGAAGGCAGGAAATGCGCATACTCCTGTAAGATACAAAAATGTAAAATCCAATGTTCTAAGCCCATTTATCCCTGAAGACCACACTTTATTTAATCAAAACACAAATAAAATTAGCGCTGTTGTTTCTACCATAAGAAACTGCTTCAACTATAGTGTGGTCTTCATGGATAAACAGGATTGGATTTCACACTTTTGTACCTCACAGGAGTATTCACATTTCCTGCCTTCTGGCCTGTTTTTCTTCAGTTTGTGGTTTTCTGGCTTATTGTTAGTTTAGTTTAGACTTACAGTTATTATGGTAGATTTACTGTACTAAGAAGCATGGCTAGTAGGGACTTCCAAGATGGCTGGTCACTGCGTAACAGCTTAATTTCAGCTCTCCCAGTGTGAAAACAGAAACTCAGAAATGAGAGCCAATGAATTTGTCTTTTATGGCAAAATTTCAGTTACTAGTTTGTATGAGCACTGCCTGGATACCAGCAAAGAAGAAATGTAGAGAATCCAAAAGAAAATCAGCCATAAAAGGTGAGGAGAAAACACTAGCTGGGAAGAATCCTGCAGCTGTTCAGCAAAATGCAATTTAAGCTGTAGCTTTGGTGCAAGACATGACTTCCAGTAATCTGGAGGAATAAAATAACTCAGATTTGCTCAGGGATGATTAAAAAAATGAAACACTAAAGGCATATATCAACTCAAATGACAAAAGACTGTGGAAATGAAGAAGCTTTAAACAGATATTCAGATGAGCTGATAAAACTGCAAAAATCCATCATCCAAATGAAGAAAAGGGTGCTGAATATGAGACTCCTCGGGAACAGATGTTTCAAAAATGGTAAAATTAGAGGACAGGGCATGTAGGAAAAAAAATGAGATTTTCAGCTGTACCAGAGAAACTGGAAGAAACAGACTGTATTAATTTTATGAAAGCACAAAAAAGCAACTGGACTGGTATTCCACAACAGGAGAAAAAGTTGTGTCTTCTCTTATATTATTCAACACACCTGTACCTCAAAGTGTTAAAAAGGTTAAGCTTCCCTTGTTATGGTCTATTCCAGCAGTGGCTAGGAAAATAATAACCAGAAATTGGATTTCAGATACACCTCCTTCGTTCAATGAATTTAAAAATGTTATGAATATAGTATGCCATATGGAATTGAACACAATAAAGTCAAGAACTACTAGAAAAACATCTTATTATATTGTATGGGATAATTTACAAAAGTTGTTAAAAAAATCTTAACTTCAATAGCATGATATTTTAGTTTAATTAATTGATCTGATTGTAGTGGATGTCTTTGTAAATACTTTGGTTGTTTTGTTGAATGTTATAATCATATCTATTTTTAATTACTTGTATAAAATTGTTATGATATTTCTCTTGTATGTTAAAACAATAAACTTGTTTTAAAAAAAAAGAAAAAGTTGTGTCTGACAAAACTGTGACAAAAGGACACATTACTAAAAATTGGAGGTAGTAATTGTTTGTGGAAAATGATTGATCACTGCACAACAGGCACAAGAGGAGTAAATTTATTCCATTAATCAGTGAATGTCAAGAAGCAGGTGTGAGATTCAAGCTGCTGTACCCAGCTATCTTCAGAATATTTTTTTCCTGGATGATCAAACTAATTTTTTGATGCAGAACATGCTAAAGAGGAAATACAAATGTTTATCAAACAATAAGTGAGCTATCAAACAGAAGGAGACTCTTCTTCTTATAATAAAGCTCATACAAAGAATATGTCAGTGAAACCTTTTCCAATGTCCCAAAGGAAAATGCTTGAGAGACAGAGAAAAGCACAGGAGTTGATTAGAAGAACCAGGAGTATGTTGGGAATTAACCAGATGATGGAACTTGGAGATGAAGATCAAAAAAAACAAAAAAAAAAAAACAGCAACTCAGAAATTAATGAAGAAATGTGGGATTAAAAAGCACCAATCACATTTGTGTAATATGGATAAACAAGAAAAACTGGAAATATTGGACTTTTTGACTTTGTTAAACTTATAGGGGACTCCAAAGCATATGCCATACTTCATGTCATTAATGTTTAGAAGAACAGAGGGAAAGAGGTAGGAAAAAGGTAAATAAAACATGACATATACTGCATAGTATATAGTAAAGCATTTTCAGTTATTTTTATGTGTTATAGGGATACTAAAGTAAACAGGTTCCCCCTTTTTTCCTTCTTTCTTTAATGATTAGTTTTAAGAAAAGTAGGCACTGCAATGTAAAAAAAGAAGAAAGCTTAGACAGAAGCATGTTTAAAATAATAGGTTGTAATCTTGGGTTGCTGAGGTGAGGGATGGGTTGTACAAATATACAGATCATGATATAAGCAAAACTGATATGCTTTTTCTTACTTTTGCATAGGAGATTGACTGGATTAAAGCCCTTGGCTTGATCTAACAACAAATGTTAAGTGGAAATAAGTAAATTAGAGAATACTGAATGTAAGGAAAAGTTTTCCTTTAGCAAATAAAAGTTCACAGTGGAACATGAGATGGTTGTAGCTGAAGGCAACTGTGTATCTGGATGTCAAGTTTCTATGTAGACAGGCTGATAAGAGGGTAATAAAAACAGAACATTTTTATCTTCAATGGCTAAAATATAATGTTTTCTGAAAGGATTTAAGTTGTTTTCTACACCTGGGAGATAACAAAAGATAAGACAAAAAGAGATAGCACTTAGTGTAAATAGAAACACAGGCTGTTATCATGTGTCTTAGCATGGATAAAAATAAGTTATGTACTTGCCATAATGTTCCATGTTTGTTGTCCTCTCTCACCCTTCTTTCTTACTGGATAGGTCCGGAGCCGATACTCTGCTCTGACTCGGTCAACTAGCTCGAAGTCTCTGACTTGGCTCATGGCCGAATACCTATCCCACAATGCATTAGAATAACCCTCAGATCTTGTTTGCTGCTAGCCATAAACAAAGTACATTCCTATTTGCATAACATAAAAAAAAAATATATATATATATATATATATATATATATATATATATATAAGAGGAAAAACAAGCAATTTCTGAGGAACTGTCCCAGTAGAAGGACAGAAAGAAACTCTCATCTAAGTCCTCTAGGAGCCTTGGCTGAGGAAAGGAGGGAGGCACGTAAGAAAGAAGGGAGAGAGAGGACAACAAACATGGAACATTATGGTAAGTACATAACTTCTTTATGTTATGTTGTCCCTCTCACCTTCTTTCTTACTGGATGGGACGGCATCCCTACCACCATTTTCCCGGGTGGCTCATGGGAGTACACCTTTGAGCACTGTGGACCAAAAAGAAGCTCTGTCCCTGGAGGCCAAATCTACCTTGTAATGAGTAATGAAAGTATGGGGCCTGGCCCATGTAGCCGCTGCACAAATGCTGTCCATAGATAGTCTAGCATAATAAGCAGAGGATGTTGCTAGAGCTCTAGCTGAATGGCCTTTGATTTTGAAAGGTAAAGTTCTGTTGTTTGAAGTGTATACAAAGATAATACAGCTGGT
Organism: Protopterus annectens; assembly: GCF_019279795.1. Lineage (NCBI taxonomy): Eukaryota > Metazoa > Chordata > Ceratodontiformes > Protopteridae > Protopterus > Protopterus annectens. The sequence goes on along the minus strand of NC_056741.1, from coordinate 65,743,812 downwards.
AAGCCAATTTGAGAGTATAACTTTTGAGACTGGTTTGCCTCACTTTGCTTGAGAAAAGGAAACAAATAGCTGGTCTGTTTTCCTAAAATCTTTGGTTCTATGTAAATAAAATCTCAGTTGCCTATGTACATCCAACTGATGTAGTTTGTATACTGCCTTGTTGGAATGATTAGGAAAGAAAACTGGAAGTTCAATAGACTGGTTCAGATTGGATTGAGAGCAGATGTTTGGCATGAAAGATGGATTAGTCCTCAAGGATACTCTATCCTTATGAAAGATTAGGTATGGTGGCTTAATTGATAAAGCTTGTAACTCTGAGACTCTACTTGCAAATGTAATGGCCACTAACAAGATGGTCTTACAGGAAAGAAACTTTAGATTGCATGAAGAAGCAGGCTCAAAGGGCGGAAAAGTTAGATAAGTAAGAATGAAATTTAGGTCACAAGGTGATAGAGGTTCTTTAATGGGAGGTCTCAACAAACAAGTTCCTTTTAAAAAATCTTTACATAGACTGTGTGACATGAGATTAGAAGTGTATTCACCGATGTGATAATTGAAAATTGCAGCTAATTGGACTTTAATTGTAGCTGCAGCAGAGCCTTGCTGAAAAAATTCTGCTAGGAATTCCAAAATTGAACTAATAGAGGCATAGAAGGGATCTATTTCTCTTGCTCTTGCCCAGTAGGAGAATCACTTCCATTTGCTGGAATACATCTTCCTGGTGGAAGCCTTATGAGAAGAGAGCAAAATGTGTTTGATTGCTGGGGTAAAATTTTGAAGCCTGACTAAGTTTGGAAGTGGAGTGGTCAAGCTGTCAAATTGAGGGTCTGGAGAGAAGGATGAAGTGCACCTGACATATAAGTCAGAAGGTCTGGGATCAGGTCCAGAACCCATGGCTTCTCCTGAAGATGAAGCCAGAGGAAAGGGAACCAAATCTGACAAGGCCAATATGGAGACATGAGAATTAGCCTGCTTCCCAAGACTTTAGCTTTCTGAATGACTTTGGGAATTAGCGGAAAGTGGGGGAAGGCATACAGTAGTCCTGAGGGCCAATCGTGGATGAGTGCATCTCTCGGTGTCTCCCCCACTGGGGGATTAGGGCAAAGTAGCTGCTGCATTTGGTATTCAGGGGGGTTGCAAATAGGTTGCAGCAAGGCTGGCCCCAAGTTCGGAAAATCTTGTCCGCTATGCTCTGTTTCAGAGACCACTCATGAGGCATTAAAATTGCCCTGCTGAGCTTGTCGGCTATCATGCTGGATTTCCTGGGATATGCATTGCCACCAGAAAATGTTGGGAAGAGATTGCCCATTGCCATACTCTTAGCGCCTCTCGACAAAGGGGGTATGATTTGGTAACTCCTTGCTTGTTTATGTACCAGACTATGGACATGTCTGACTGGATTGCAATCGTTCCTAGTGGGAGAGAGTCCTGAAGTGCTTGCAATGCCAGAAGCACTGCTCTCATCTCTAGAACATTGATGTGCAACTGAGCCTCGTGTTCTTGCCATGTGCCTTGGACTATTCTTCCCAGATAATGCCCTCCCCACCCTATCTGGGAAGCGTCTGTGATCACCGCAGCAACAGGTTGTTGTGGAACAAAGGCTCTTCCAATGGTCACATGATCAGATTGAAGCCACCATCGGAGATCTCTCCTGCATGAATCCGTTATCGTTATCTGGTGGGACACAGGAAGTTGTTGAAGAGACCACCGAGCAAACAGAAGCCACTGAAGGATTCTCATGTGCATCCTGGCTAGAGGACCAAGAGTTCTGTTTGATGCCACACTCTGGAACAAGCTACCCATCTATGTCAAGCAAAGTTCCTCATTAACACTCTTCAAGAAAAATCTTGATGAGTGGATGGGAAATAGGAACTACACTCCGGGGATCACTTCTGTGGCTCTGCTCGACAGGGGCACAGGGAAATAACTTTCTTGGGTGGCATTACCCAGGGAACCTTGTTGGCTAGGCTTACTTAGGCCCTTGGGCTGATAGCCTAGTACCTACCTATGAACCTATCAACCATGGTTCCAAGAAGTGTTAGTACTTTTGCTTTTACTTTGCTCCTGGGAAGAATGTCAACTATTTGCTGTCTGAGGACAGATACTCTGTTGGGCGGAAGGTGAGCCATCAAAGAAATAGTATCTAGATCTGCACTGATAAATATAATACATTGACAAGGCAACAGGGCAGATTTTTTGAAAATTTACTGTTATGCCTAACTGAGCACATAGTTCCAGTGTAGTGTCCCTAGCTGTAGAAGTAGATGCTTGGTGGTGGCAGTTAGGAGCCAGTCATCCAGGTATGGAAACACTTGGAATCCCAGTTGTCTCAGGTGAGCCGTTGCTACTGCCATGCATTTGGTGAACACTCTGGGGGCTGTAGTAAGACCAAAGGGCAGAGCTCAAAAATTATAATGACTGGATCCCAGCTAGAAGCGTAGATGACTCATTGATGCTCTTTACATTTTTATGTGGTAGTACGCATTGTGGAGGCCTATTGAGCACATCCAATCATCTTTCCCTAAAAAGGGAAGAATAGACTGCAATGTCACCATTTGGAACATGGACTTCTTTACAGATTCATTCAACTTGCTGAGATCCAAAATAGGTTTCCAGTCCCCTCCCTGTTCTTTTTGGTACTAAAAAAATCTTGAGTAAGTTCCGAATCCTATTTGGTCCACGGGAACTTCTTGGATGACTCTTCTGTTTAGCAACTCTTGAATTGCTATGGTTGCTTGTTCCCTCTGACTGGGTGGAACATCTGGGATTTTTCTGATCTGTGGAATGGGCTGGCAAAATGGAATGGAATATCCTCTGGATATTATACTTTGTACCCACTTGTTTCTTGTGATATTTCACCAGGCTTCTGAGTGCAAAGTTAATCATCACCCGACTGCCTCAAGGGAAGAGCAGGTGGGCCTCCTTTCAGGAGCACTGATGAGGTCAGCCATGAAAGAAATCGTGGTCACCCTGGTTTTGTGGGCCCCCACCAGGTGGGCAACATCTACCATTATTGCCTCCCCCTCTGCCCCTGGGGAAGGGTTCACCTCATGCATCTTGAAAAATTCCCTGGGATTTTTTGAACCACATCTTTCCACCCTTTTGGCCTTTAGGATAAGGTCTTAAAGGTATGGAAAAATGTACTCCAATGGCAGAGAGAGTTTTCCCTTCCTGCTCGCATCTGGTGAGTGTGTCCTTTACTTTTGGTTCAAAAAGAGAGGAACCATCAAAAGGGGCATTGGCAGGTAGACTTGAAGGGCTCTGCAAAATTGCACAAGCGCATCCAGGAGTGCCTCCTCAGGGAAACTCCAGAACCTGCCGCCATGCTTGCTTCATCTGCAGCATAGGATATCAGCCTCATGGAGGAGGTGACTGTGGAATTTAAGGTGGATAGGTGGGCAGTCACTTTTTCTGAGACTCCCGCAGCTAATGAACCTTGTAGAGTACCTCCTAACTCCTTCAAGAGATCTCTTTGAAGTCTTGTAAAGTGTGTGAGGTAGTTCGGTGATCTGAGGGTGAAAGTCACTGATAAGAAAACATGCTTCCCATATTTGTCCATCGTTTAAGAATCCTTATTCGGCAGATGGACAGATGAGGATGTCTCAGAGAGTTCCTTTTTGGTGGCTGCTACCACCACCATAGCATCTACAGGTACACCTTTTGAGAAAAATTCCTTATCCAAAGGAGCTGAAAGGAACTTATTTGGCCTCCTAGGGACTGGCTCCATAGTGTCTGGTGACTCTCATGCCTTTCAACTAACCAAATCCATAAGCTTATCGAAAGGCGGAGAAATCCAGGAGCCTGAAGGTTGAGATCAGAAGGCCTTCAGGTACACTGACTCCTAATCAGAAGGGTTGATGGGTTTCCAGATGCCTCTCTGTTTTAGGATTTCTAGGATATCTGAGAAAGAGATATCTTCAGAGGACAACCATGGGGACACTTCTGCTTCCTCAAGGTCAGTGTCAGAAGTGATGGACTCATCAGGGGAGTCTTCATGCTTCCTCTTGCATGTCCTCTTCTGGGGTGGCTCCTCAGATGGGTAGTCTGGGGAGGTCTCGGAAGACTTGGGCTCACCCGATGGGCCTTCCTGAGGCCCTGAATCTCTGCTGTCCTGTAGATAAGATGGTGCCAAAGCAGATGCCAGTGCCTGAGGGGGAAGAATGCCAGTATCCCTGAGTAGAGCTGCAGGAGGAGACAGCACACTCACCATCACCTTGAAGGCCAATCCCTCCAGCTCTGAGAACAGCCCCAGTTTCAAGGAAGCAGAGGAAATCCCCGGCACCAAGGAGATCAGCACCGAGGCTGATGTAGGAGCTGAGCTCACCCACACTGACGTGCCAAGGGGCAGACAAGGAACCAAAGAGACTTGGGTCCAAGACTCACCCCGGAGTTGACTGGAGAACTATGGCTCCTAGACACTCCAGACGGCACCAAAAGTGTCAGAGCAGGCAACGGCTCTGAAGAATCCCAAAGGGGTCTCAGAACTGAAGGGTCTACCACAGGAGGTATCTGGCATTCTGGCTCCAAAGATCCAGCTTGGCTCGGGGGAGGAATAGTCGATGTAGTCATCTTGGGTGGATCCGAGACCAGTGGGGTCGGAGCCGAGAATATTTTTGCCAGTGCCGGTGACTTCAAAAGCCTTCACACTACTCTGTCTATGTCATCATCTGATAACCTCCTAGAGGACCAACATGAAAGAGTGGGGGATCAAGACCTTTGAATAATAGGGGATCTCAAAGTCAGAGATACCAGTTCTAATTCTATGGACCGGCTCCGACAAGTAGCCTCTATTGGTTCCGAAGTCTTTGGAACCGACAAGCTAGATTTGTCTGCACCGATTGTCTCCCTCAGTTCCAAAGGTGGTGGAGCTGAGGAGATAGATTTCTCAGTCAATTTAGGCAATTTCTTTGGAGGCTCTGAATGAGCCAAGGAAGAAGATGAAGAGGAAGGTCTCTTGGACTTGTCACTAGTTGTTGGAGAAAATTGTAAAGCTTCATCAAAAGAAGGCTTTATTAAACCTCATAAATTCAGGGTTTATCTTCATATCGGCGATCCCAATATGGGCGAAACGGCTTCCCCGAATACCGAAGTGCGAACATCTCCAATGTCGAATTCCACATAACCGAACAGCAAAACCTCGCCCCTTTTTGACCAATGTTAGCACTGGTGTGGAAGTGTGGCACAGCTGGAAATGTCGAAATTAGACATTATTTTGACATTTAAAAATTTTCGCACTTTGGTTTCACTTAAACGGTTTGATTAAGTGGCCAGTTGATTATGTGTGATCGACGATATGAAGGTAAACCTAAAATCAGTTTGTTTTTCCTCTCATGTAACACTCGAGAGCTGAAGGAGTGGCAAAAACTGCAGGATTCCTGCAAGTGAATAGCACCTAAGCAGTCCACACATACACTGTGCACATCAGTAATGGACATTTTTGGGAGCATCGTTGGCATTTCTAGAACTCAGAGACTTTGGGTTCTTTATCTCTAGACTCTTTAGACATGCTCAAACTGTGATATACTGCAGTAAACTGCAATAAACTTATACCAAATAAGTTACACAAAACACACACAGCAAAAAAAAAAAAAAAAAAGACCAGTACAGGGAACTAAAGCTCTACCCTCTAAGTTAAACAGGTGCTAGGCCATCCAACTTAAATGGACCTAGTTGAGCTGATGGGGAACAGACAACACAAACTCTCTAATAAAAAATGGGTTACCTTTACCTCTCTAACTTAAATGAGCTAAAGGGAAATACACAATTACCACAAGACTGACAGGGATAGGATAGGCCTAGTGAAAAAAAAATGATGGCCAATAAGTAACAACACAACAGGCGACAAATGAATTATGCCAAAAATCTATAAAAGGGTTAAACTGCCTAAAATAATAATTACAATAACTCTAATAACAAGAAATTTGTCAAAAACAACTATTAGTAATGTAATCAAAAAACACTTAGCCACGGCCAAGAAGAGAGCATCCAAACCTGTCAAGTGGCAAACAAGATCTGGGGGTTACTCCTATGCATTGTGGGATAGGTATTCAGCCATGAGCCAAGTCAGAGACTTCAAGCTAGTGTATTGGCTGAGTCGCAGCCAAGTATCAGCTCCAAACCCATCCAGTAAGAAAGAATGTGAGAGGGACAACATAACATCCTTAATTACAGGTCAACTAAAGCTTGTGAGTGTAGCTGTCAATCTGGGACAATTGTTCTTATTATGAGTGTTACACTACAGTTTTGATTATATACAGAGTTTTGTATGTTTGTATTAAGTTAATAGGTTAAGAGGGGTGTTTTTTGAGGGGTTTCATTAAACCCAAAAGTCTTGTAAGATGTGACATAGAGGGTGGCCTAATGGTTAAGGTGTTTGCCTTACAAACACACGGTGCAGGGTTTGAGTCTCACAGGGGATAATTGGCTAGGCTTAATATGCCTTGGAAGGGCAGTTAGTCTAGTACTAATCTATGAACCTAAATCTAATCTATGAAATGGATATGGCAAGAATCAACTGTATAAAAGATCAACCTGCCAAGCTTTAGTTTATGCATGTAACACAAAAGCTAAAACTGAAACTAGACATTTTAAAAAAAAGCTGTTATACATGATGTGGGAATAATAACTTCTTATCATAATAGCCACACTTCCCATATTATCTTTAAATGTGAATTATCTCATAGATATATACAAAAAAGAAAGAGTAGTGAACTATATTAAGAAATGCAAAGTGCAAATAGCTATGCCACAGGAGGCACATTTGGAAAAGAACAGAGCATGTGGATTTGATAAAGAAAGGATTTCAGGATGGTTATTCAGCTGAATATCTGGGACAAAGGAAAAGGGCATACTTAAATTAATTGCTAGAGGAGCTCCAATATTTTGTAGTAGTAAACAGCTACTTCCATGAGAGGAGGATTACGCTGGTATGTATTTATATATTCCATCTGAGGTGAATCCACTTCTAATAAGAAACCTGATACTAGCAGTGTCCCACAGGGCTCAGTACTGGGACCCCTCCTGTTTGGTATACACTTTTTTGAGGTGGAGGTCAATGTTGGGGGCCTCTGGCTCACCAAGTTTGCAAACAACGATGTTAACATCCTACAAACAGGCCGAAAAATTACAAACTACTTGTGCCAAAACTATGGTCTGAGATTAAATGCAAAAAATTACAAAATCATACCCTTAGGTAAATCAAATATCCTTGTAAATTATAATATTGATAGCACACCCCTAAAAGTAGACCCAATGGAGAGGGACCTAGGAACACAGATATATAGGAATGTGAAGTTTGACCACCAGGTAACTACGGGAGTGAGGAAATCCTTCTTTGTGGCTCAACTTATAAGTAAAGCATGGCATCAAGATCAAAGGAAGTCATAGTGCCATTGTACTCTGCCCTCATCAGGCCTATAACTGAGTAAAATGCTCTCTTCTGCATGTAACTAATCAGGCACTTACACCAACTGGAGCAGCCCCAGCGGTTTCTAATGAAAAAAATACAAAGCGTAACACACATGTCTTATGCAGACCAACTAAAAGCCCTATCCCTTTACTCCGTCTCATATTGTTTATTGAGAGGTAACTTATGCCGGACATACAAAGCATTCTCTGATCCAGCCATGATGAAAACATTAAATATTCACAAGAAAAATTATATGAGGGTTTTGCATTCCATAGACCTAAACCTTATTTGTGACTCTAACAGAATTTGCTGGAGAGACAGATTTGCATCCCAAAGGCTACCTTGTCTATGGAATAAACTTTATGTCTTCATAAAACAAGACCCATCCCTCACTCTCTTCAAAAAAAAAAATTGGATAAATAGATGAGGAACTATAAATTCACTCCCAGGGTACTGCCCATGTCCCTTATGGATAGGTCTATATCACATTGTTGAAAACACTAATTATCGAATCACTATTCAGCAAGCCCATTTTGTTGAGATCTCACTCTATCAAACGTCCATTTAATCAAAGTTTTTCATAGGGGAAAAACAACGGCTGCCCAACCTACCATCCGTTCCAACATTCTAAAAATTTAAAACCCACCCAAGTGGGGTCATCGCCCCCCACCCCTTAACTAAATATACTAACTCTGAGATCACACTACAGTGGGGAAAAGGGCAAATTCCTGATGATGGCCAACCATTGTTTTTTCCTGTGAAAAACTTTGATTAAACGGCCATTTGATAAAGTGAGATTTCGACAAAGTGGGTTTGCTGAATAGTGATTCGATAATTAGTGTTTTTGACAATGTGATATAGCCTATCCATAAGTACATGGGCAGTACCTTGGGAGTAAATTTACAGATCCTCATCTATTTATCCTATAAACAGCTGAAGGATTTTATCTGGGAGGGGAAGATGACAAGAGTCAAGTGAGATAAGCTGATTCTTCCAATAGAACAAGGCAGTCTGGGATTACTCAATTTGAAGGGGTATTTCAGAGCTACACAGTTAAGGCTCATATATATATATATATATATATATATATATATATATTTGGATCTGCTACACAAAAACGAAAGCCCATTACAATGAAACTCAAAACACCGAGACCACATGCACGAAACCACATAACACCGAACACTCACAACAACGAAACTAAAAATCATGAAACTGTAAAATACATACAAAACACACACACACACACACACACACACACACACACACACACACACACACACACACCCTAACACAACATCCTACCATAGAGATAGGCAGGGGGCAAGCCCCTCTGCACCCCCACACCCCCCTACTTTAATATTCTAACTCCGATCCGAGATTGCACAGACAGACACACAAGGCAAACTCACACCCACACATTACAGTCCGTCACACACACCACAGTCACAACACACACTTACACAAACCAATACCCCTCAAAAATACACTTACACATCCATACTTACCTGCACCGCAACACCAGAAGTGCTAACTCAAAATCCCGTAATGTCGGGATTTTGAATTTTGCGCTTCTGGTCTTTCGGTTATGCGGTTTTGTATATCTGGTCTCGGAGTTCTGGGTTTTGATCTTCTGGGCTTTCGTGCTTTTAAAGTAGACCTATATATATCACAAGCAGAAATCTATAATTTAAAGTGGAAAGTGATGATGATTAAACATGGGGGAAGCTCAAGAAATAAGAAGAGACTGGGATTTTAGAAGCACATCCTTAAGGAGAATAATGACAGCCATGCAGAATATGGATGGGAAATAGGAAATACACCCCGGGGATCACTTCTGTATCTCTGCTCAACAGTGGCACAGGAAAATCACTTTCTTGGGTGCAGTAAGCAAAGGAACCTTGTTGGCTAGGCTTACGTAGGCCCTTGGGCTGATAGCCTAGTACCTACCTATGAACCTATGAATATTATATTTGTAAAGTAGTAGAAAGCATTATAAGAATTAAGCAAACATAGGTTCATAGCTGTTTATTAGGCTAACACTCACAAGGACCTTTTTAAGACTAGCTATGCATCCCAAATCTCTGACATGTTCTGGTATCCTTGATAAGCAGGGGCCTGGGAGATGAAACATTTACTGGCTGCCTGTATCCATTAGAGACATAGGTGCCAAACCAGGTATGAATTTTCAATTCCCCATACAGTTGTCCAAGTTACACTTGAATTGGGTTAGGGAGGAACTCTGCTTCACATAGATGGGGAGCCTGTTCCAGAGATGGGGTAGTCTCTGGGATACATACCTGTCTCTCTCCAGCAGGTGCTATTTGTATCACAGACAAGGTTTAAGTGTTTGTAATGGGTAATTCTGGTGATGTTTGTTTTGTAGATATGCATGAGCTCCATCAGAGTGGGGTCTGACAATGCCATATATGCCAGGCATAGATCTCCCCTCAACAGTATGTGGAAGACAGAATACAGGGGTAGGGCCTTGAGGCGGTCTGCACAGGACATTTTACTTATGCCCTGTATTCTTTTAGTGAGGAACCTCTGTGGACATTCCAGTTGTTGGATATGCCTGGTTAGGTACATACAAAAGTGGGCATTGTATTCAATGATAGGTCTGATGAATGTCTAATACAGTGTAACAATGACTTCCTTGAACCTAGATGCCATACCACTGTTTATAAGTTCTACAACAAAGAATGATTTCCTCACTACTGTCAGCACATGATGGTCAAAGGCTAGATTACTGTCTATGTGTGTCCCCAAGTCCCTGACTATTGGGTCAGCTCTTAGGGGTGTGCTGTCAGTATGATAGTTGTCATGGATGGATGACTTCCTGAAGGATTCTATAAAGCATTTCTTGACATTTAGCTTGAGTACGTGGCTCTGACACCAGTTTGTCTGTGAAGAATATTTGTGCCGGTATGGGATTCGATGACAGCTCCTAATTTGCAATCAACTGCAATTTTAACTGGCCAGAGGCCATTGACATTGGCCTTGACTTCATAGAAGTAAATGCCAAAATGGAGCAGTCCTAGGTCCAATACCTGAGAGAATTGGCTTGTGACTGGCCTCTTTGTAGAGGTGGATTCCACAATTGTAACCTCCTGGGTCCTGTATGTAAGCCAGCTGGCTATCCACTGAGTGACATAAGAGTTTGTACCCAACCTCTTGAGTTTGTCAATAATCCAAAGTGGGGTATTGTGTCAAATGCCATGGCCAGGTAAAGGTAGGCATTGTGAACCATTTTGCCATCATCCATTGTTTTGGTGACCTTCTCAAAGAAGGCCACCACATTGAGTAGGCATGACCTACCCTTGATAAAACCAACCTGGGTTGGTTTCCAGTGTCTGAAGGTTTCCTATGTCATTATTGACCATTTCCATAAAAATTCTTTCTATGGGTTAACATATGAGACTAGTGAGACTTATGGGTTGTAGTTTCCAGGGCCTGTAGTTGGCCCACCATTGTGCAAATGAATGACTGTTGCTGTTCTCCATTAATAAAGCATAAGGCTTGTTTGGAGGCTGCAGTTAAATAGCTGTGTGTAGAATGGAGAATGGAGAATTTACTGGAGAGAATTGGCAAAGTATTGGGAGTAAATACTCAGAGAGGGAAAGGTAACAGAATGGGAAGAGGCCAAGAATACAATTGGACTGCAGGCTAGAGTCTGTCTTCCCTATCAATGATTGATATCAGAGTATAGGCAAAGACAAAGCAATAGGGGGATCCTAAATGAAATAACAGCATCAGTAGATCTTTTAGTTGAATCTAAACTGAAGCTGCTGTTAAAAATAGATAATTAATAGGGCAAATAAATCTTTGCATGATAGCTATAAGAATCAATCAGAGGAGGTTAAAAATGTTTGTGAAGACAGACTGGGCAAACAATTCACAAAGAAACAATGAGAGATATATGTATTTATCCCAAATATGTAAAAGATATAGAAGATTTAGGATTTTTGCTTGGAACTGTTTGCATATGTATTACACTCTAAATAAATTTTCCTCCGGTTGATTGCAAATGTTGGAAGTGTGATGGGGAAGAAAGAGATAATTGGGAACATATTTTGGGAGTGTAATGTGTTGGCAGACTTTAAAAATTCCCTGCAGATTACTCTGACAGAAATACTGGGTGAGAAAACTGATGTAGCTAAGGAAATTATTTTTTGAGCTGTGATACATGATCTGAATTGTCTAGACATAGTAAGGCCTTGCTGAGTTTAATTTTGTTGACTACCAAAAAAAAGCATTTACTAGAAAATGGAGCTCAAAGTCTAAATCAAGCATATTAGTAGTGTATATAGTAAGAGGGATGCATAAATGGAAGTGGATCTTTAGAAAAGGGTAGGAGCAAATTACATAGAAAAAGTGGGAATTGTAGAAACAGTACACGCAGAATAATGTTTTGGAGGTGGAATGATGTTTAAGGGAAGGTAGAAAATAAATCAGCTATGTAATGTTTGACTGAGAATGACTGTATAGAAGATTATATCATGTATAATGTTTGCAAGTAAAATATGGCAATATGGGCTGTTTTCATTTATATAAATGTATAACAGCCTATATCATAAGTGATAAGTCAATAAAAATGTTTTTTTGTTTAAAAAAAAAAGAGAAACATGGCTAGTAATGAAACGTGGACTTATGATGTGCTGGGAATGTTCACTGTGGTTTGGACAACAAAAACATTTCATGATCGAGGCCCCATATGAATGGAGTGACTCCAAGCAATATAATATAAGAAAAAGTATGCAGGGGTTCAGTATGCGATCCTTTGAGTAGTTTGCCTGCTGTCTGTGTTAAAGTATGCAAACCCTAAAGTTTTAGTTTTGCTTTTAGCTTGGGGCTTAGGACTGTAACAGCAAAGAGTCAAACAAAAATAGTACATGTCGAAACTTTCATTGTATCACTCTGATTCAGTAACTGAGTCAAACACTGATTACATGTCTCTTACTTACTGGAACATTCTAAAGTAAGGATGATAACTTGGCACAACCATGTACTACTTAAATATATGTGAACTACTAAAAATGTATGTGTTCTCCCTTAAAAGTTAATAATTTCTAGATATTTCCTGTGAGTATTCTAGAAAACCTTGAATATGTGTGTATCTATTGTTGAACAAATGTCCATTTTGTAATATTTCACTTTATGTATCCACGTAATGTATGTCTAGAGCTTTTCTCCTCGTGCCTCTGCTGAAAATAGACCTATATCCAGTCGGACTTTCCCGGTTAACAAATGTAAAATAAATAAATAAATAACTAAATAAATAAAAATCAAAAATAAAACATTTGAAGCCTAATTAATAGGGAGCAGAGTCTAAATCAGGTGCAAAATGAGAATAAGGCACGTGTGAGTCTGAACCAGAGAAAAGGCAGAGGGAAAAGTCAATAAACTAGATATTTAAACCTTGACCCAGTGGTAACAGATCCAGAGTTGCAAGAACATAGTCTGAACCATGGGGAACAAAAACAGAACATACAGAGTCTGTGTTAGAAGAGTGCACCCCAACCAAAGAGAGCCTACATTGGAAGAGTGCACCCCAACCAGAAGGGACAGAGTCTGAGTTAGAAGAATGCACCTGAACTGGAAAAGACATAGCCTGAGTTAGAAGCGCACCTGAACTGGAAAAGACATAGCCTGAGTTAGAAGAGCACACCTGAACCAGGAGGGACAGAGCCTGAGTTACAAAAAGGCACCTGAACCAGAAGGGGCAGAGTCTGAAGTAAAAGAGTGCACCTGAACCAGAAGAGACAGAGTCTGAGTTTGAAGAGTGCACCCCAGCCCCCCAGCCAGAAGGGGACAGAGTCTGAGTTAGAAGAGTACACCTGAACCAGAAGGGACAGAGTCTGAGTTACAAGAGTGCACCTGAACAGGAAGGGACAGAGTCTGAGTTATAAGAGTGCACCTGAACTGGAAGGGACAAAATCTGAGCTACAAGAGTGCACCTGAACCGGAAGGGACAGAGTCTGAGTTATAAGAGTGCACCTGAACTGGAAGGGACAAAATCTGAGCTACAAGAGTGCACCTGAACTGGAAGGGACAGAGTCTGAATTAGAAGAATGCACCTGAACCGGAAGGGACAGAGTCTGAATTAGAAGAATGCACCTGAACTGGAAGGGATAGAGTTTGAGTTAGAAGAATGCACCTAAACTGGAAGGGATAGTGTCAGAGAAAAAGACGCATGACCCACTTCTTGAATCAGAGAAAATGTTAGCCAGAAGTAACAAAGTCTGACTTTGATGGAAAAAAGTCTAAGCCGGAATAAACAGCTTCTAAATTAGAGGACACACAATCTGAGCAAGAGAGAACAGAGTATGACTCACTGAGGATGGAGCCTGAGGTATAAGGAAGGGAACATGAAGCAGGAGAAAATTGCATGAGCTATACTAAAAAAAATTCAGCAGTACAGGGGAATGAATCATGAGCCAGGAGGAATGAAGCCTGAATCAGGGGAGCCAGGAGGAATGAAGCCTGAATCAGGGGGAAAGAGTGATTGGGAAAAGACACATGAGACATAGAGCGAATAGCATGAATGAGATGGTACAGAGTTTGAAGGGGTGAAGCCCGAGCCAGATTGCAGGGACCTGCCATAACGGAAAAAGAGCCTGAAACAGAGGGAACAAAACATGTGCGGATCTTGAGTCACAGGGAAGAATGCATGAACTACAGAGAATTCCAAGACAGAGGGAATTAAGCCTGAGCTAAAGAAAGTAGAACTTCAGCATGACAGAACCAAGCCTGAGGACAGGCAGCCTGATCCAGAAGGAATGGAACATGAACAAAAAGGAACAGAACCAGAGTCAGAGATAGGAATGTCTGAATCAGATGGGGTGAACATTGTGCGTAAAGGCATGAAGTCTGAACCAACTTGGAGACAGTCAGATGGAACAGAGCCTGAGCTGGAGGGAACTGATCATTTCCAAAAGGGAACGGAACTTAAGGATCTATATCCTGATCTGGACAGAAGGTAGTGTATACACAAAACCGCTTAAACAAGAAGGGACAAACCCTAAGCTTGAGGGGATGAAATCTGACTCAGAGGGTTAAAGCCTGACACAATGACAACACAATCAAAATCAGAAGGAGAACAAACCTGATCCAGTGAAGAATGAAGTCTCAGCCAGAGGGGTTAGAGTCTAAACCAGAGGGAATAAACCCTAAACCAAATGGTACAGAATGGGAGCCCAAGGTGATGAAGCCTAAGTCAAGGGGAAGGGGGAAAAGAGCCTGAGATAAATAGAACACATACTGACCTAGAGGGCATAAGGTCTAAGTCACAGGAAAACAGTATAAGCAAGAAGAAAGGAGCTAAAATCAGAGGGAAAAGAGCCTGAACCAAATAGAATGTTGCCTGAGATAGAGGGGTTGAAATGTAAATCAGAGGGAACGCAGCCTCAGTCAGGTGGAGCACAGAATGAACCAGAGGAAACAGACCCTGAACTAGAGGTAACAGGGCAAGCTAGAAGGGAATGAACCTGAACCAGAATGCCTAAAGCAAAGTGGGCACAGCCTGAGACAGAGATGACAAAGTTTAAGTCGCAGAGATGGAAGCTCAAGGGGTTAAAAGAATGACCCACAGGGTATAAAACCTGAGCCTCAGAGATGGAAGCTCAAGCGGATAAAAGAATGACCCACAGGGTATAAAATCTGAGCTCCAGAGAATATAGCATAATCCAGACCTTGACAGGGTGAAGTCTGAACTACATGGAACAGAAACAGAGCCAGAAGAGATGGGCTCTGAGCCAAAACAGAGGGGATAAAACATAAACTTTGTTAATATGCTACATAGTGCATGATAGAGGGCTGACAGAAGTGACTGTGGGATTATGTTATTTGGAAGAGTAATATTAACAACATCTGTGTCACCCCTAGACCACAGCTGTGGGTAGACAAACTCCCTCAGTGATTTCAGTCCTCTCTGTCACAATATTTACATTAGGAAAGTCAGCTCATTTGACTGAACTTCACTGAAAAAGATACAGAGAGAAACAGAAAATAAAATGCTAATATTAAGAATATGCAAACCTTCCTGTTCCAATCTTAAAAAAGTGTGTGTGTGTGTGTGTGTGTGTGTGTGTGTGTGTGTGTGTGTGTGTGTGTGTGTGTGTGTGTGTGTGTGTGTGTGTGTGTATGTGTGTGTGTGTGCATATTAAAAAAATATATAGTCCTAGTGAAAATCAATAGTCGGATGGTTGATCTGAGTATTGGCAACCTATGTTTACTGTCACACACTAATGGCCAACAGCTGTGTGAGAGTGACAGTCCATGGGGTAGAGACATATGCCCTTTGTTCAGGGATTGTGTGACCTCAGAGTTAGTATGTATATATATATATATATATATATATATATATATATATATATATATATATATATATATATATATATATATTGAGCAGGGGGTGCATATGTGGGGGACAACACAGTGACACAGTGGGTAGCATTGTTACCTCACAGATAGAGTATCTCCCATTCAGTTCTCAGCTGGGGTGCCTTATATGCGGAGTCTGCATGTCCCTCTTATGTTCTCATGGGTTTTCTCCAGGGTGCTCCAATTCAGTTTCCACACACCTTCCAAAGAGATGCAGTAGATGTATTGGTCACTCCAAACTGGCCAGAAGTGTGAGTGCATGTATGTGATATAGAAGTGCAAACTCTGCAGGACTAGCCACCTAGTAGCCTTTACATTGGCTCTTGATGATGGTCACTGTTGATGTAACACCCTGAATCCATAAGTAAAATAGGGAAAAGGGGGATGTACACATACACACAAACACATACACACACATATGTGCACACAAACACTAATATATACATATATAAGGTGACCAAACACTTGTTCGTTATTCCTTACATTCTGTAGGTGTTCCCAAAGAGTCCATTCTCAGACCCTTACTATTCAACATATACATAATGTCACATCTCCTCCATCCACATTGATTTAGTCTGCAGATGATGCCAGTCCCTCTGTGGGACAGCTGCAGACCATTACTCAGGAATCCTACTCAGAAACAGAACAGTGGATAGATAATGCACACCTTACACTGAAACCTAAAAAAATAAAATGATGTTCTTCTACTCTAAAAGAGTTCCAAAAATTCATATAGTTTTACTTTTTACATTGCACAAAAGATTACACTTGGCCAGGTTTCTGACAACAAGCTACTTGCTGTAACAATTGATAATAAACTCAAGTTTGATATTCACATAAGTAATGTCATAAAGAAAACTTACCAAAAGCTGCAAGCTCTATACAGAGCCAAGCCACATCTCACTGGTCTAGGTCATAAATCAACTGCATGTGTATCTCCTACCATCACTCCTATATGCTGCCCCTATCCTCACTAACCTATAAAGCTTAAACAATGCTACAATAAAACAACCAAATTCACTGCTAATTTTCCTAACAGATTCCATCAGTACCCCTCATAACTGAATGGAGTTATCAAACTATATTACATTCCATTAACTAATACTGCTCATGCCACACTTCACCACATAGATGAATGCCTTTCTCAGACTAGCCCCATGCAGTGGTATAACCCCAGCTGATCTCTTCACTCTAAAGATAAATTCCTGGTTCAACAATCTAAATCCCAGAACTTATCAAGGGATGCTGTTTACTCCAATTATATTTTCATGATATGAAATGCCCACTTAGGGAAACAAACAATAAGGTTACCTCTAAGAGACACCTCCATGGACATCTGCCAAAGCTAGATTATGTCAATACTCTATCCTGTCTACTAATTACTATCTTTATTATTTATTTAATGTTTGTTGACCAGGAAAGTCTGACTAGGACAGAGCTTTTTTCAGCGGAGGCCCAAGGAGAAACACACCAAATGCATGTCTTTGGAAAGTGGGAGGAATGTGGGAGGACATGCAAACTCCATACTGAAGACACCTCAGCCATGAGTCAAACCAGAGAACCTCTTGCTGTGAGGCAACAACATTAACCGCTGCACCACTGCACCACCCATATCATATATACACTTTATGCTTACATATCTTTTTCTGTCCTTGTTACTACCACTTGTGACCAGTCTACTCTATGGCTCACCTTTATCTACCTCCCTAAGATGAAAGCACTACTACTTTTGAACCATCAAATATTGAAAACTGCTTATAGCATTTACTGACTAGTTTGTAATGTAATTTTATGCCATTGTAAGATGTATTCTTTATGTAAGATGTGTTTTTGTGGTTCCCTATGAAACCATCGAAGTTACACTACATCGAGAATGACTACATCGAGACCATCCCATCAAGTACATACAAAAAAAAAAAAAAAATAATTAAACATTTAAAACAACACACACCAACACACACACACGGAACACAACACTACACTACATACAATACACACTACACACCAGCCCTGCCCCCCAAACTCCTAACCTAAAGGCCCACTTCACTACCTGCACCCCCTCCCTGCACCCACCCCCCCCTACCCTAGCCCCACCTCCACTACTTCGCCACACTCACCACTATCCACCCTAACACTCACTTACCCCCCCACCCCCACTCTCCCGCCCTACCCCAACACACACTACTAACCCTAACACCTATACCCTAACTCACTTACCTGACCACCCTACTCCTTCTCCCTGACTCACACTTACCCCACGACTGTAACATACCACCACAGTGCTTTGACATTACACATTCAGCCTGACGAATTCATTGACGTGTTGTTTCTTCGATCTTAGGTTTTTTGAAATCGATGGATTCATAGTTTCATAGGAAACCGTTTTTGTATGTATGTCTATGTGATTATGTAATATTTGCTGGGTTCATCTTTTGCTTAATGATCTTGTTAACTCAACTATGATGCACAATATAAATGTTTTTCCTTCTGTTTGTTATGGATCTTTTCTCCCCAGGCATCCGTTGTTGCCATGTCAACAGGCCCACAATCTGAATGTTTATTTAAGCACATCACTAGTGTGAACATACTCAGATGTAGGAAATGAATTTGGTCCTTGGCAGAATTCACAATGCAAGTGAATACTCACAACTGATTTTTCAGGGGTCTACATTAAAAGCACGAATGTACACAAATGAGAATACAAGAACATCGACACATAAACATCGAAGTACTACAAGAGTGAAAGATGTAAACAGCGAAAATCAGAATGCCGAACGTATTTCGGAAAACAACAGTGCTATACAGGTAAGGAAAACCCAAGTTAACAAACTTCAATAAACACACTTTTGCAGCACCCCCCACACCCCCCCCTACTTAAATATACCAACTCCGAGATAGCACTACAGTGAGGAAAATGATATATTTCCTCTTCCCCACGATCACCCTGCTGGCCAAGGAAATATGTTCAGCGTTCTGATTTTCGGTGTTTACGTCTTTCGCTCTTGTAGTGCTTCAATGTTTATGTGTCTATGTACTTGTATTCGCATTTGTGAATGTTCGTGCTTTTAATATAGACCCATTTTTCAGTGGCTGAAAAGAATAAATAAATGTAAAATTTGTGAATCTAAGCTGGAATTGTAAAAATGATACAGGTGTACTACCCCACTACTGGAGAGTCTATCTACACAGCCAGAATAATGGATGATATCGACTGATAACTTTGTACATTTTTAGATTAAGGTGTCATTAAATCTAGCATGACTCCATGTTACAGAGGAAGAGCCCTTAGTGCAATCCAACTGGCCTGGATTTGATTACCATACCCTGCATTGAACGAGCCAGGCATAGAGGGGAAAAGTGAAGGAGTTTGACTATCTCACCTCTTCCAGGATGTGAGAAGGGATGAATGCATTCACAGGCACACTATTTAGTGTGATTTGTCCTGGTGAAGAGGAAAGAAACAACTGCTCATGCTTCAAGGGGCAGGTCTGCTGGGGGGGGTGACTCTTGTGGAGGAGAGGGATCATAGGGTCACAGGAGGTTATTAGGCTAATGGCCCTGGGGCCCTTACAAGCCTAGCCAAGAGTTTATCCACAAATAAAAACCTCACTCAGCACCTGTTGCCGCTATAAGTGAGGGACACATGTGGAACCACTGGAACAAATTTGTGGTTTCCCATCCACTCATCAAGGTTGTGCTTGAAGACGGTCAGTGAGATGCTCTGTTTGACGTGTATGGGAAGTCTATTTCAGAGACATGCCAGCCTCTGGGAGACACACCTGTCTCTCCTGCAGGTTTTATTGATGTTGCATATTAGATTCAGGCCTTTCGAGTGGGTAATGTGCGAAGAATTAGAATTATGGATATGGAGCATCTCTAGTAGGGCAGGGTCCGAGATCGCCTTGTAGGAGCGACACAGATCACCCCTGAGCAATCTGTACAATACCGAGCAGAGTGATAGTGATTTGAGCCTGTCCACATAGGGAAGGTGTTGGAGGTCATGGATTCTCTTTGTGAGGTATTTCTGTGGCCTTTCCAGTTGGTGAAGATGTTTGGAGAGGTACATACCAAGCAGGGCATTATACTCAATTATTGGTCTAATGAGGGAGTAGTATAGAGAGGTAATAACCTACTTTTTTCTGGATGCAATCCCTTTACTTATGAGATGAACCAAGTAAAAGGCTTTTCTGACCACTGCCGCTACATGATGGTCAAATGTGAGATTGTTGTCAACCTGAGTACCCAGGTTTGTCACCACAGGTTGTGTACTTAGGGGGGTGCCGTTGATGTAGTAATTAGTAGGGACTGTGTTTTTGCAGAATGGTATGATGACACATTTTTTGCATTTAACTTGAGGCCATGACTTTGGCACCAGTCATTAGTTGCTGTAAGACCCTCTTGCAGTATGTTAACATCATTTGGGGAGTCAATCATCCTTTGCAGTCAATCCATTGGATGTCCTTCTACAGTGCTTTGCTAAGTATATGCAGCAGATAAGGACACAAAAACAGTGAAAAATCTTGAACCACTCTGATGGCTGCCTAAATGATTGCCCCTCTCAGCAGACATTTTCACAGGGACTGAGAACAATTGGGCTGACTGATTCAGATGTGGCTGATGATGGATAGACAATGGAAGCAAAAAAAAGCAAAAATAAAAAGTTTATTAAATTCACATTGTTAATAAAAAGCATGGTTCGATTCTTGGCTGGGGTGCCTTCTGTGTGGAGTCTGCATGTCCTCCCTGTGGTCACGTAGGTTTTCTCTGGGTGCTCCGGTTTCCTCCCACATCCCAAAGACAGTTGGCCCTATGTGTGAGTGTGTGCGTGTGTGTGCCTTCTGTGGAAGGTTGGGCATTGGGCTGGCAACTCGACACTGTAAAAACTCCACTGCCAATCATGAGCGGACAGATGATCCGCTGTGGCGACCCCTAACCGGGAAAAGCCGAAAGAAGAAGAAGAAGAAGAAGAAGAAGAAGAAGAAAAAGCATGGATTACAATTCTCCCAGCTGCAACAACAAAAAAAATAATTATTTTTGCGGCTCTGATAGTGTGAATTCTTATTTCTCCTTTTCTAAAACATATGAATCCAGAACCATGGCAAGGGCTCTTCTGAAATGTAAGCCCTTCTTATAGACTGAAATATGATAGAGAAACCACCAAATAAAGCACATAAGTTTGTCAGGGTCAGAGAACGGAGAAAATGCACAGCTTTCTATGATCTGTTTGATGAGACATATTTAAATTATAGTTATGTGTTGTTTGAGAACTCAAAATTATGGTTTCATATCATTCGTTGGATGGCTCACCTGTATTATACTGCAAAGCTGATAAAAACAAACCAAAAAAGAATTATAAAAAATGGACACATAGAAGGGTCATATCCTATAGATACATGTATAGAAACAACCTTCTGGGCATATGGCTCTACTGAACAAATGCTAAATTACAAGACAACATTTCACAACTGAAAACTTTTATCAAACACACTGACAGATTGCTTCCTACTTAGCAGGGTGTTAAGTAAATATTTGTAATGATTGCATGTCAGCTGTTAGAACTACATCTACAATGAAGTCTTTAATTAGTAAGCAATGTATTTAGACAGCTTTCAGGCATTTTAAATTTAGTGCAATCAAACAGGGCATGTGTTATTTTCTTAATTAGTACATTTTGATATGCCCGTTTAGTAAACACTGCAACTACCCAACACTTTAGATGAACAAAGCCATTTGAAAAAATCCATTTCTGAGTTGGAAGTCAGAATGACAAGAAGTAAAATGTTTGTGGAAAACATTAATTCATGTATTTCTGTCCCCTGTTTGAGTTCAAGCTCATTAGGCATACCGATTGCTTATATTACCTAGGTTTATATTAAATCTTTGAAATCTTCTAACATCAAAGGCTTATTCATCGACCCCTATCTATTGAAACTAACTTCAGCGAACATCAACATTTTTTACAGGATAAGTAACCAACTGGCCACTACCCCACCAAAACACACATCACACTAAATCAAACCCACACAACTTTGCCCCACAATCCCTAAAGTGGGGGGGGGCTGTGCCCCCCCACACTCCCCTAACTATAAATACCAAATCCAAGATTGCACTACTGTGGAGAAAAGGGCAAAGCTGTGGTGTTGGCCAATTGGTTATTTACCATGTAACAAATTTTGATGTTCGCTGAAGTTAGTTTCTATGGATAGAGGTTGATGAATAAGGTGTCGATGAAAGAAGATTTTGACGATCTAACATAGACTCATGTTACCCATGAGGGGACGTACTTACTTACTTAGAGTAAGAACTGAGCATTATGTCGTGGGACATCAAAATGTGAAGTGGATGAGGGTGGAGCTGTTGTAATAACATGCATGTGCCCACTTTCCTTACAGTGCTTGATATCAGTGACATAAAGGTAATTACAAACCTTTATGTATCACTTTTCAACCCTCAAAAAAAGTACCAAACAAGCTCCACTGATATTATGGTGAAATCCACCAAATCAGTGCCACTGGTATTATGATGGGTCTAGCAATGTGGCTTTCTCATGCCCCCCCAACCCCAGAAAACGAGAGCCACCCACTGCTAGCTTATTTCCTTTCCTTACTAGCCAAATATCTGTAACCCAAACTCAAGGCTAAACCCAGCTTAATGGTGTTGCCGATGAGCACTCCTTGTACCATCAGATTGGCCCAATAGACTGCATTTTTAATTACTGTGATATAAATAAGTTGCATGCTAATGTCAATGATTGCATAATTTAATAGGGGATACAGTGGTTAACCAAAAGTATACTCTGGGTCAGTAGAGTTACTAGTATCTAGGTGGGATCACGAGAGGTATCCCACTAAGTTAATTTGGGACTATTAATCTGAGATATAAAACTGGGAAATAGGCAATTGCATCATAGTTCCTCAGTTACTTACTAGGCCATTGATCAGTGGTGAGCTTAAGAAGCCTAGCCTTACATTTTGTTTTCCTTAAAAAGTTTTTATTTTCAAATAAAGTTAATTGAAGTCCATAGTATTTTGTATATAACATCTTAAATAACTATGTACATTATTTACATTAGCCTGACATCTATAACAAAATTCAATGTATACAATTACTTTATAGGTATAACAATCTAGTTATCAGAGTATATCTGTTCAGTTATTGCATAGTGTCTATCAATGATGAAACTTTTTTCCATGGGTTGTTGACCAATGGCTTAGGATAAATCCTTAATTCTTTAATTTTGATTTCCATCAGTGCTGAGGTCTTGAGTAGGCTGTAAAAGTCTTCCAAAGTTGGTAATGTGTTTGTAGTCCATCTTCTAGTTATACACTTCCTTGAGATTGCAAGTATTGTCCATAGTAGATACATGTTTGATTTATTCAAATGAGGGCCTTCGTTCACATTTAACAATATAAGAGCTTTGGATAATATAAGCGATTCATTAAATAAAGCTTGTAAAACGTTATTAATTCTATTCCAGTATGGCTTAATTTTAACACAACCATAGAAAATATGATTCTAATCTGCTTTATGTACTTGCTTACATCTCTAACATATTCCATTTGTAGAAGAACTGATTTTAGTAATTTTGTCGGGGGTTAAAAATGCTCTGTGCATGTGTTTCCAGTTAAATATTTTCCAATATTGTGCAAAAGATGTATATTTTACTGATAATCGAATACTTGATTTGATTTCTTCATTTAACTGCAGTGAGTGTCCTTTTGTTATATATTTCCAGTATGGTATTTTGGGTATTGTTTTATATATTATTAGTTGTTTGTAAAAATTCAAAATACTATTTTTCATGTTATAATCATTATATATGATTTCATATAAATAATTTATAAGTTTAGGTATGTCTTTAAAGGAGGAATTATTAATTATTCTGCATAAATCTTGAGAGTACATCAGAACGGTTTATAAAGTTAGCCAGTCCTATTGTGGGATATTATATGTTGTTTTTATTATTTGTATATCTAGAACTTTTAATTCTTTGATGCATTGAAGCCAACAGATAAATCCGTTCTGTTCCCAAGAATTAATTATTTCTCTTTAAATTTTCTGCGGATTGTTCTTTGTAATGGTGAATGGTGTTAAAAGGTCAATCCAAAGCTTTAAATCTATATTTGTATTAATGAGTTTTCTGAATGAATTGATATAATAATTAATCAAATGTGCTTTAGTGGGTTTTGTTATATTATATTGCATACTAATACATAGTATATACCAGGTTTTATTAATTGTGTCTAATATTTGGATTTTTTTTTAGTAAATCAAACTCATTTATTGATATTGCAGTTAATAATTCTTTCCAGTTAGCAGATTAATTAGGATTTATCCAATATGTAATAGTTTTAGATATGGATGCCTTTATCTTCTTCTCTTTCGGTTGTTCCCATTAGAGGTTGCCACAGCGGATCACCTGTTTCCATTTCTTCCTGTCCTCTGCATATTGCTTTGTCACAGCAACCACCTGCATGTCCTCTCACCACATCCATAAACCTTATCTTAGGCCTTCCTCTTTTCCTCTTACCTCGCAGCTCCATCCTTAGCATCCTTTTCCCAATATACCTAGCATCCCTCCTCAGCACATGTCCAAACCAACACAATCTATGTTTCAATATCAGGAAAGTTTAGTCCTCCCTGTTTCCATAGTCTAATGTGATGTATTACGTAAGACTATTCTACTTTTTTGGGGAACCATACAAATTTTATTAGGCAAGAATTTATTTCTTTAAGGGTATTTCTTTCTGGAAGCAACTGTATTGCCAATGCTATAATCAAAATCTTAGGTAGTAAAACCATTTTTATTAATTGTAGTCTATCTTCAAATGTTGATATTGTTTTATTCCGTTTTTCCACACAGATTTTGTGTTAATGATATTATTATAGTTTTTTAACTAGCTCATTATCTTTGCATAACTCGCTTCCTAACTACTTTAGAGTAGATTCTTGTTTCCGTATAATGTGATTTCCCTTAACCCGTGTTTCTTTTTTTTTATTTAAAAATAAATATTTTGATTTTTTTTTATTAAAATGAAGTCCTGAAATCCTGTAAAATTTCTCAATTAATATATCCAGTTCTTCTAAAGTCTTTTTAGAATTAGATAGTGTTAATAGTATGTCACCAGCAAAGAGCATTACTTTAGAATTATATTGATCATAAATATCTACTCCTCTGATTTTTAAATTATTACGTATTGAGTTTGCAAGTCATGTAACATTTGTTAATGTCTGTTACGTACTTCACAGATAAATATTCTAGTTGTCTACTGATGTACTATGTTCTTCATCTGTAAATATGTTGTAAGTAATTGCTATGTTAAATTGTTAATCGCTATGTAATCCAATGTAACTACTGTCTTGTTTATTTTAACTGTAGAGCTTTTCTCCCCGGGCCTCCACTGAAAATGGACCTACGTCCAGTCGGACACTCCTGGTCAACAAATTTAAATAAATAAATAAATAAATAAAATAATTTAGCGAATTTAAATCAGAGCACTAATAAATAGTGCCTCATTAATTAAATTAATTAAATAATTAAGATAATCAAAAGAAATCAGTGAACAAAAGAACAAGGAGAAAATTAAATTCAATAAAGACTCTCTCTCTCTCTCTCTCTCTATATATATATATATATATATTATATGTTGCAATGTTTAAGTTAAGTAATACATAGTTCCTGTTTCTACTTGTATAGTGAAGTATCCCATCTTGATCTACCTGCACTTGTGGAGAATTATTTGACTCGACTCTTCAACCATTCTGAATTAGACAATTAATGTTTCTCAACTGCTTAGGTAACTTTTTTTTTTAAGAATTCATGCAAAGGATACATACTCATTTTAGATAATTACAGATAGTAGCGCATATCATAGTTGATACTTTGAGAGAAGTGGTTGAAAGCAATTTTTTTGCAACAGCTGTCTTGGAATCAGTCTTTTGTTTTTTCTTTTCTTTTTAACATCAGTCCAAGGATTTGTTTATTTTATTCTTTTGAGAGTTGGGGGAATCCACTCCATTTCTTCTGGGATAGAAATTACTTTGTTGTTTTTAATGAATAAAGAAGCTTCTTCTAAGTCATTAAAGGTTCTCATCTCGTTGGCATATAGGATTTTTATCTTGGCTGGAAAAGCAAACTGTGCTTTAATATTGTTTTGTTTTGGTAGTTTTATTATTGGCCAAACCTTCTTCCGCTGTTCTATTACTCTGGTGGAATAATCTTTATCAAACCTTATCAGGTTTTGATTATACTTTAAGGGTGATTTTCTCCAAGCAGATTTTAAAATTAGGTCCTTGTCCAGAAATAGAAGAAACTTTATGACTATTGACCTAGGAGGAGTATTTGTTGAATTACTAACATGTTTCCTGTGCTTTGTGCACCCTTTCAATTCCAAAGGAGAAACCTTCTTTTAAGTCTAAAACGTCTGGAATCCAAGTTGTTAAAAATGAAATAATGTCCTCACCTTCAGTGTTTTCAGGCAATCTGAAGATCCTTATGTTGTTTCTCCTGTCCCTGTTTTCTAAGTCATCTATTTTGTTAAGCAGCCATGCATTCTGTTTAAGCAGAAATTCTTTTTGGAATGTTTCCTTTAGTGGCATTTAGATAAGTTTCTATATTTATTATGTTTGTTTGATGTTGTTGTAGTAATTCATTTAAAGTGTTAGTCTGTTTTTAGAATTTAATTTGAGATTTTCTAAATAATTTTTAAAGCCATCCATCTTTATAGATAGTTCCTATAAGGTAGATGTCATCAATTGTAGCTCTTTCTTTAAAGCAGCATCTGGATGAGAATTCTTTGAGTTGTTCATTTTTAGTGACTCAATATATCTCCAAGTTTCTTGACAGGAAATTTTTTTATATAAATCCACCAAAATTAGCATTTATATAGTTTAGTTGTTTATCTATAAGTTTTTGATCTATTTTTTTCTGAAAATAATAATATTTTCGTATTTTATTTTACTAATTTATGGAGCTTTGAAATTTCACTGCTCTCAGTTGGCTATTCATGCTCCACCCCCCACTCCTAGCCTTACATTCTCATGGTAGTTTTTAGTCCCTATATTTTGCATAAATTAACCCAGATATAGGGTAAAAAAGGATATGTTGGGACATTTACATGTTTCACTCATCCATGAGGGACAGGGCTGCTATACCACGAGTGAGTTTGCGGTTACCCATCCATTCACCCAGGTTAAATTTGAATAGCGTAAGTGAGGTGCTTTGCTTTATGTGGAGTGGAACACATTTCCACAGAAGTAGTATGCTCTTTGATATACGACTATCCGTCAGGCATGTTCTATTTATTTTGCAAAGAAGATTAAGATCCCGTGAGCAAGTGCTTATGATATGATTAGACTTGTGAATGTGTAATAGGTCTGGAAGAATAGGGTCTCTTGAAGCTCTATTTGTGAGGCAGAGGTCATCTCTCAGTAGCCTGTATGATAACAAGAAGAGGGATAAGGCTTTGAGATGGTCTGCATAGTTTTTAATCATTTAGACCTTTGAGTTTTATATAAGAAAACATTAAGGTCATTTCAGTTGTGACAAGTGTTTGTACAGGTTCATACCAAAAGAGGCATTACACTTAGTAATCAACCTAAGGAGTGCTGAGTACAGTGGAACAATTACATCCATAGATCTGGACACAGTACCTTTAAATATAAGCTGAACATTTAAAGAGGACTTCCTTATAACAGTGGATAAGTGGTGATCAAAGGACACTTTATTGTCATTATAGGTTCCCAGATCCCTAACTACGAGATGTTTTTTTCAGGGGTGTGTTTGTTTACATATATAGAGTGTTTACATATATAGAGTACTAAAATACATGTTAAATTTACATCAACTTCCTTTTGTAACATTTCACTCAAGCTACTAATTCTATTCTAAAAAATAAAACTTGTTGCCACAACATAATTTTATGTCTCAGCAAATCTGCTTCAGGGTGAACACTATTCTTAATATTTACATTGGCAAGTCAGTATTAATAATGTGATGGTTACAAGAGGAGTCATGCTTGTCAAAGGATATGATTATACACTTTCTGGCATTTAGTTTTAGTCCATGGTTTTGATATCAGCCATTTGTTTGTGCAAAGCCCTTTTGGAGAATCTTGGTGTCCTCTGGGGAGTTCATGACAACATTGCACTCATCTGCAGACTTGGTCGGCCACAAACCATTAACATTAGGTTTGACCTCCAAAAAGTAAATGCCACAGAGAAGCGGCCCAAAGACTGAACCCTGGAGTACACCACTATTGGGATGGTCTTTTGGAGGAGGTAAATCAGCCCAGCTTAATTTCCTAGGTACTATTTGTGAGCCAATTTGCTATTCAACAAGTTACATAAGGATAGACATTTATCTATGATATACAAGTGTCGGATGGCATTGAACACTTTTGTGATGTCTAGATATGCCTTGTGTGCTATATTGCCCTCTACCATTGTTACAGTAACTTTTTCGAAGAAGCTGAACAAGTTAATTAGGAGAGACCTGCCCTTGATAAATCTGAACTGGGTTGAGTCGAAAGTCTATAGGTTACCTATAGACATAATCCATTCCATAGCCTTTACAAATGAAACTGTCAGGTGTATGGGTCTATAATTACCTTGGTCCATTGAAGCCCCACCTTTGTGCAAAGGAATGTCTGCTGCTGTCCTTCACTAATCTTGCATGAGACCTATTTTCTGGCAGAGATTGAATAGTCTCTGTAGGAGATCAGACAAGTCATGCTTCAGGCTAACCAGCAGGAAGCCTGGTACATTATCCGACCTTGCAGACATAGTGTTGTTGGCCTTGAATAGCATCTTGAAAACTTTTTGTTGGCAGCTTTGGGGGGGTGTAGGTGTGTGTATGTTATCTGAAAATATTGGAGGACAGAGGGGAATGAAGTATGAGCTAAATCTGTCCACCAGCAGATTGTATATGTCTTCTGGTTCTGAGTATGTTATTAGTGCTACACACTGCTGGACATTGTTTCTGTGATTTATAACATAATTAAAGAAGGCTTGGTGGTTATCCTATGCTTGGGTGGCTAGTTGTACCTCATATCTGGCTTTGGTTGATTTGATCAGGGACCACATTAACCAGTTTAGTGTAGCAAGAACAGTTTTGGCATCTTGGAAATTAGATTTATTTTGCATGCAGTTAGTTTTTTTCTTTTATTATGCACCTGTTTATATTTCGGTTCCATCAGGTTTAGCAATCTGGCGGTGTATACACTGTCTCTAGATGATTGTCACTGCTGAAGTGACAGCCTGACCTCATGTACAAAAATTGGGAAAAGGGGCCTGTGGATGGACGGATAGGAGATTATTTTTGAAACTGGCATTGTATTTATTTCTGATGGTGCTGTTATAAGCTATGCATCTATTTACATGTGCACAGAATTTGCCAGTTAAGGATTCCACATAAGCAGTGGGATCATCAAGAGGGAAGGGGCTTTTGCATTTAGCCAGGTCATCAATCAGTTTCAGTAGACTAGCCTTCACATAATCTCTGAATGCAGAGGTATTCAAAGATAGCTCAGGTTTCAGCTTTATGGTGAATGCGATTGACTTGTCATCTGATATGACCAGGAAAACAGTTACAATTGGTGGGGAGCAAAACTGACCCATATCAGTTAGGGGCAAGTCCAGGATTTTAGTTCCCCTGGCTGGGATGTAGACTAACTGGTCTAGGGAAACCTCTGAGCATACATGTTTGGGAACGAGAAAGTTGTTTAGTATAGGAGACACTGGATGTACAATACAAGAGAACAATATATAAAATACAAAGGAGAACAGTAGGTCAGCTAAGCTGCCACCAAAGCTGTCCAACTATGATGAAAATAAATCACCTTTTCACTTTCACTGCCACTAAAGCTGGGAGTGAAAAAGTTTTAAAGTGTACGAGAGACAAGGATGTTGCCACTAAACTAGTGATTCTGAGAGAATGCATGAAAGGAGGCTACATTTCATTGTTATTAAGAATTTTATGTGATGGTGGGTACAAGTGGTTGAGGCACTGGATGGTATAAAACTGAAGTGGAGTAGGGAGGAGGTATTCAGGTTTATAATGTGGAAATGTGGAAGTTGGCCCTGTATGTATAATTAGACAGAAAATTATATGTTTAGAATAAGAGAGGAAGTAGGTGTAGTGACAGAAAGTAAGTGTGAGGGGGAGGATATGGAGCAAAGTGAAGGCACATGTACAGTGGCTGAAGAGAGTAGAGCTAATTTACACTTACTCTTCCACTTTTTATATTCAACGGTTTAATTACATTGTCCCACAAGTCACATCTATTTAATATTTTGTTTTTGCTTGTATTCTTACCTTCTTTTCCCACCTTTCTAAGCTAGTATAGTCCAGTTTTCAGGTTAGTGCTGAATTCAGGGCTGTGTTACAAGTTTCTGTGTTTGCCCATACCTTACTTGGATAGAAGGAAGTTTCTCTGTTCAATGTGAGAGAGGGAGCTTTGAGCAGCCTATCTGTCACTGGAGGAGTGGTTTCAGCCCAGAAATTACTAGTTTATTGGCCATTTTGGGCTAATTTCTATCTCTTTCATTTCCCTACTATAAAACCCGCATTTGCGCGGTTTTGCACGATGGGCAGCGCTGGTTAGCTAGGGTATAAATATTCCACAAAGTCTACTCTTCAATTTTTCTCTTGGAACTAGACAAACTTTCAACTTAAGCATTCAAACCATTCACTTCCCATACCGGCAATTGCTCAAAACTCATAGCAAGCACTAATAAACCTTAGCACTAGACCTCCCCCTATACTGTAGAGAAGGACAAGGCTCTCTATTTGACCTTACCAGCCAATCAGAAAAACAGTTCACTGTACCTATCCAGACATGTCCAAAGGGCAGTTTAAGGTGTACTCTCCGGTTCAACTGGTGAATCTGGGCATTTTGAGGCAATGTTACAATTGCCTCATGTACACAGACAGCCCTCTCCTCCTTCCACTAAACACTAATACATGCGAGAGATGCAATTATACAGCCAAACTGGAGGCTAAGCTCTCTCAACCCAAGACTTGACCAGACAGTCAAGAGGAGAAGGGAATTACTTGCATCACACCACCAGTCTCATATAGACCTATGAACCCAGCACCGGCAAAAAACACACATAAATACAAGAAAACATATTCGGAGGCTCTAAATAAAAATCTGCAGAAGCAACAGAGACCTGCAAAGCAGACATCCAAGCAACCTCCATCCCCAACACAAACCATGAAACACATACTTCACAAAACCAATGGGTCGCACAATCACAGCCCTTAAGGCAAAATAACATACCCAACACTCTAGTAATAGGTGACTCTATAGTCAGGCACACTGACATCCCACTCACTAGGCTGAACAAGGAGAAGGGTACTCTTAGCTGCCTGTTGGTTGCCAGGATCTGCCACATAACACAAGAACTCAGGTCACTCCAGAACAAGTACAAATATGACTCTGTCTTGTCCATGTTGGTGTGAATGATCTGAGCCGTACCTTCCTGGACTACACGAAAAGAGACATGGAGGAGCTCACTGATCATGTAGCCCAGGCTGGTATGACCCTGAGTAGCATCCTGCCCTCACCAAGAATGATACCATGGTATAGATAAAAAATTATCAATTTCAACAATTGGCTAAGCTTCTGGTGTCATTCAAAGGGGATCCAGTGTCTGTCAGCCTGGGATGACATGCTCGACAAGCCACGCTGCTTTGCTAGAGACGGCTTGCATCTGTCACCCTTAGGCTTTCAAATACTGGCCAAAGCTCTTGCCACCCCCATAGTGCCTTTTTTAGGCAAGGCTCAAAAGACGAACCCACCACCATAAATAGCGCAAGTAAAAAACTGAGGGTAATGCTACTCAATGTCAGAAGTCTAAACCCCGAAATGCACGCACTCGAGGCACTCCTCAGTATGGAGAAAATCGATATATGTGCAGTAACAGAAACCTGGTTTAAGGCTCCAGAGAGCACCCCAGCACTACCAGGCTACAACTCATACCATTCATTTCGACCACAAAACCCGTACCGAAATATAAAAGGCGGGGGAGTATCCATATTAATCAAGGATACCCTCACCTCCAGGTTAGTGGCACAGCACAATGCTTCAGAGATCATCCACATGCAACTAACAATGGGCAAAACTGCTATTCAAATTATAGCTTGCTACAGATCACCCACCATGTCCCAGAACCCCCAGTCCACATTCCTGGAAACACTGGGAAACATAAAGGTCCTACCAAACACCCTGATATTGGGTGATTTCAATTACCCAAACATTAACTGGGAGAACTACTCAAGTACAAACTCCCTTGCCCAACATTTCTTAGAATTTATAAACTCAAATGCCCTGGATCAGCTGGTCAACACCCCCACCAGAGGTGACAACATATTGGACCTGGTCATCACCAACATGGGTGACCGGTGTTCCACACCGGAGGTCAAACCCTTGCTGGTTAGATCTGACCATAAACTAATCACTCTGGATATCCACATTCCACCACCACCCCCGGTCAAAGAAACCACCTTGAAAAACTTTTCAGAAGCAAACTTCACATTACTTAAGACCGAGGTGGGAAGTTTCAAAGCCCCCATGCTAAGGGATAACGCTGTCCAAGCTGAAAAATTCTTTACTGATACACTCTACGGGCACCTACAAGAATGCATGGATCGTGCTATCCCAAACAAAACCAAGACTCACTCCTTCAAGGAAAGGAAACCAGTCTGTTGGACCCCTGCCATGAACAAGCTATACAACAGAAGGAGGAAACTAGTACAGAAAAGAGTAAAATCCCAAGAAGGGAAGACATCCCTGATCAGTATCATCAAGAAACTATGTTCCCTCATAAAATCATCCAAGGCTAGCTTCGAAAGAAAAATTGCCATGGACTCCAAAGATAACCACAAGGTATTCTTTAGCTATGTCAAGAATCTAAGTGGCATTTCTCAGATCTGCTCGGAGTTAGTGCAGAATGGCACAAAATACACTGAACCGACCAATATAGCCAACATCCTGGCAGACAGGTTCAGTGCAAACCTCACCCCCCTCTCACCCCCAAAAGGGCCAATAACTATACCAGAAGAATGTAGTGCCCCTGAAATCACAGACAATCAGGTTAAAACAGCCCTCTCCAAAGCCAAAAACACAGCATCAATGGGATCGGACGGTGTCCCAGGCTGTGTCCTACATGAGCTCAAAGATGAACTAACCCCTCACCTAAACACACTGTTTAAACTCAGCCTCTCCACAGGCTACATGCCCACAGAGTGGTGCACAGCAATGGTTATTCCACTCCATAAAGGTGGAGCCACAATGGACCCCTATAAGCCTGACTAGCTTGGTCTGCAAAGCTATGGAGTGCATTATTAGAATCTCATTAACAGAGACATTGGAAACCTCCAAACACTGGACCCGACCCAGTTTGGCTTTGTTAAGGGCAGATCATGCCTCCTAAACCTGGTGGACTTTTTTGAGACAGTTACCAAGGCTATAGATGAGGGAAAGGTGGTCCACACAGCTTACCTAGACCTTGCAAAGGCCTTCAACACCATTCCCCACTCAGGTATTATCGACAAGCTCACCAGTCTGAACATAAATCCCTACATCAGGAGATGGGTTGCCAACTGGCTCTCATGGACAGAACCCACATAGTAAGAGTTGCGGGAGCTAGGTCTGACTCTAAACCGGTTACAAGTGGCATTCCCCAGGTCTCAGTCCTAGGACCGCTCCTGTTTGGCATATACTTCTCAGAGGTACAGGCAAGCACAGGAGGACTATGGCTGACCAAGTTCACAGACGACTGCAAACTAGAGGCTATAACTGACTATATGGCTGATGCAGACATCCGCCAAAAGGGTCTCACTGAGACAGATACCTGGTGTCAAAACCATGGCCTCAAGCTAAATGCCAAAAAGTGCATAGTCATCCCCTTTGGGAAAAACAAAGTACCCACAAACTACTACATAGGTGGTAGCCCCCTAAATACGGAAGACGTAATAAGGGATCTGGGGAAACAAGTAGATAGTAACCTCTCCTTTGATAATCACATTGCCAAAGTGGTTAGAAAATCCTTCTACGTGGCCCACCTAATCACAAAAGGGTTTGCATCCAGATTGAAAGAGGTCATTGGGCCCCTCTATGCATCACTCATCAGACCCATCATAGAGTACAATGCCCCATTTGGGATGTACCTAACAAGACACCTGGAGCAACTGGAAAGACCACAGAAGTACATCACCAAGAGGATCACTGGCCTCAAGCAGATGCTCTATGCAGCTCGACTGAAGAAACTCCAGCTGTACTTGGTTGCATACCGCCTACTCAGAGGTGATCTCTGCCTGACATACAAGGCCATGTGCAACCCAGAATTGATGGACATGCTCCACCTAAAGAAAACCATATTCCCTCGAGTGGATGGGAAACAGAAAGATCTGAAGTAGGAACTTCATTTATCAGCAACCTTTGGGATACGGGTCCGATCTCGGATCTGAGCTGGCAACTTCTACCACAGCATAGATCCGAGCTCCTAGCTCCTCCCTTTACCCATAATCCCCTGCCAACCCTGACTGTCCCCAGATCTAGTTTGCCGCGCTTCAAGCTGCAAGCTGGATTTCAAGCTCTTGATAGTTGGATAACTTTTGTGAGAAAAACTTTGCATTTTTTCTTCCCTTTTCTTGTGTGAGTGCGTACGAGTGTTTAAGTATCCTATATTTGACTTATTTAACTTATTTTGTGTTTATTTGTCCTCCCTGCCCTCGCTGGTATGTAGTGTGTGTTTGTGGTGTGTGTAGGGGCCTAGTGAGTGTGTTTTCTGTATACTATGTCGGAGGCCCCTAAAGCCATCTTTTCAAAATGCACCAAGTGTGGCTATAAGCTTTCACCGGTGGATGGCCACACCCGGTGCGTTAGGTACCTATGGGTTGAACACCTCTCCTCGGGATGCACGATTTGCACAGCATTCAACCCCAGGGCACTTAAGGACCAGAGGTCGAAGCTGATTCTGGCAGGCCTTTTGCCCCCGGATTTGGCTCCGGCCTCCGGTACTTCTGTGGCCGCTACCCAGCCCTCGGTGGTAGCCACCCCTGTCTCCCTCCCTCCGGTCGGGACTCAACCTCCCGCTTCGGCACCAGAGGAGAGGGAGGCCGGGAAAGCCAAACGGAAGGAGAAGCACCATAAGCGATGGGCCGAGGACTCCTCCTCGGCCCCGCCCGCCAAACGGACTTCTCCATACAGAGCTTCTGGATCACCTCCTCCTTGGCTCCGGTCCCCTTGTTTCTCACCGGGACCCAGGGAGGAGGGTATCTGGTCCCCATCGAGGTCATCGAGGCGACACTCTAGGTCTGCCTCGGTGGCCTCGTCGAGGTCCACCTTTAGCATGTCAGATGCAGACATGGACCGGATGATGAGGAGGTTCATCCAGGCCCAGCTGCAGATGGGAGTGCTCTTGCCTCCCCCCCCCCCTCCGGGGGGAGCTCGACCCCATTTTTTTCTCCAGTCGCTCCTTCTCTGACCCGCTTTCCGGGTTCGGAGCATTCGGAGCTGAGCCGCAATGGATCCGGGGGTGGGTCGGAGCCGATAGTACTGGTTACTTCGGCTCCAACTGGTCCCTCGAGCTTGTCGGATCTGACCTCTCAGAGCCGTGGGTTGAGCTTTGGATCCGAGGGATTCTGTGTGACTTCAGCTCCGTCCCGGTCGGAGCACACGGGTCCTTCAAATCCAAGGGTCTTGGCCCCGGATCCGGTCCCCGCTTCGGATCCGAGTGGGAGTCGACTCTCGGATCCTATCGAGAGTGGCTCCCCCTTGGCTTTCACGGTGGTGGAGAGGACACTGTTAGGTGCATCCAGGCCTCCGGTCCTGGCTTTGGCTCCCCCCTGCACTCCCTCTCAGCTAGTCCAGGCTCCCATCACCCGGCCTTCGGGGCAGCCTGCTTCAGTGCCTCTGGGTGTTCCTTTGGAACGTGACATTGCTGATGAGTCTTCCTCGGACAGCCCCCCCCGAGGAGGTCCCTCACAAAGCTAAGTGTAAGAGGAGGCACGTGGACTCCCCCGAGTCCCTTACGGAAGATACAGACTTAGATGAAGGGGAAGGCTCCCCAAGGTCACCCCCCGAGGATGTCTCCTTTGGAGACATCATGGAAATGCTCAGGATTAGGGGAGGGTGGTCTGCCCCCAAGGCTTCCTCCGATGAGTCCGTATTCCTAGAGGCATTCGAAGCAGGGCCATCTACCTCTTGGGTGTCCCCTCCCCCCGACCCCCTGGTGGACCTTATTTCCACCATGGCTTGGAAGGAGCCAGACACTGTAGAGCCAGTCCCCAAGCATCCGGATAGAATCCTGAGTCCCCCTGCTGAAAGAACCCACTGGAGCAGAGGTCCCCCCGTGGATGCCATGTTGGTGGCGGCAGCCACTAAGAGAGAGTTGGCTCAGGAGAGCTCCGCGGTCCACCCGCCGAGTAAGGAGTCTCGAGCGATGGACTGCCTTGGGAAGCGGGTCTTTAGTTCAGCAACCTTCTCCATGAGGGCGCTGAACTATATGGCACACGTCATCTGGATGCAGCGAGATTTAATAAAAGAATATGCTGCATCCCCCCCAGAGTCCATGTCGGAAGGGGACAAGCAGCTGTACTCCTCCCGAATGTCCACTCTACGTTCAGTTTCCAACACCTCTATGCGGCTCTTGTCTCACGCCACTGAAGGAGCCACTAGAGCTGGTGGAGCCGGCCTGGTAATGAGGCGCCAAGCCTGGCTCCGACATTGTGACTTCTCGGAACCCTTTAAGGCGTCATTCGCGAATGCCCCCTTTGATGGTTATGTACTGTTTGGCAAAACCGTTTGCGACACTTTAGTCCAGAGCGAGAAAGACGGGAAGACGTTGTCTGCCGTCGGAGTCCGCTTCTCTGCTCCCCAGAGGTCCTTTTCCAAGAACCAAAAGGGTCAGAAGAAGATGTGGTTCCGTAAATCGCATCAGTCCCAGTCTGCTCCGGACAACCAGTCCTCTCGTGGCAGAGGAGGACAGGGAGGACGCCGCCGAAGAGGCAGAGGGGGTCCCAGAAATTTTGGGTCCAGAGAACCCTTCTCTGAGAGGCCCATGCAGAACCCCTGAGGGGTTGCCCGGCTGCTCCACTCTGGAGGCAGTCGGGGGGCATCTTTCGAAGCACCTAGCAATGTGGGAGTCCATAACAACAGATCGCTGGGTGCTTCACATCATATCCAGAGGCTACCAAATTCCCTTTATTGTAACCCCCAAAACTAGAAGCCTCCCTGACGTACCACCCAATCAGAGGGAGGCGGCTGCTACAGAAATTCAGCAGCTTTTACAAAAAAGAGCCATCCAACCCATCCCCCCAGATCAGTTCGGATCAGGGTTTTACTCCAGGTTCTTTCTGGTGCCAAAAAAGACGGGGAACTTGAGGTCCATCCTCGACCTCTCTCTCTTCAACCTGGCAGTGCCCAAAGAAAAGTTCTGAATGGTCACGCTACAATCTATTCTCCCCCTATTACGGGAGAATGACTGGATGTGCTCGATAGACCTCAAGGACGCGTACTACCACATTCTGGTGGACAGATGTTCCAGGAGGTTCCTCCGCTTCCGGCTGGGAGCCAGTCACTTTCAGTTCAGGGCCCCTCCTTCGGTCTCACCTCAGCCCCCAGGGTGTTCACCAAAGTGTTGGCAGTTATAGCGGCCCACCTGAGGCTTCAGGGAATTCCGGTCTTTCCGTACCTGGATGATTGGCTCCTCATCGCCCCAACAAGGCATCTGCTCTGTTCAGGCAGGGATTATTTCCTCAATCTTGCTCCACACCTAGGGTTGACTGTCAACACGGCCAAATCCTCTCTGGCTCCTACACAGGTAATAGATTTCATAGGGGCGAGATTGGATTCCAGACTAATGCTTGCCTTCCTGACTCCCGATCGGCTTCAGAACCTGAGGTTGCATTTTCAGGCCATTCTCCGACTTCCTGCTCCACCGGCGGAATTGATCCTTAGGGCTCTAGGGTCCATGGTGGCAGGAATTCCTCTGCTGCCCCTAGCCTGTCTAAATATGAGGGTCCTGCAGTGGACCCTCCAGGTACAATGGTCCCTGTCTCACAACCCCCTGTTCCATCCTATTCCCCTAAGCAGGGCTTGCAGAGGGTCACTCATGTGGTGGCTCCAGTCCCCGAGTCTCCACATGGGATGACCATTCTCGATGCCTTCCCCCATCGCCACAGTGACCATGGACGCCTCTCGCCTGGGGTGGGGGGGCACTATTCAGGCAGAATGGTCCAAAGCACGTGGAACGACACAGAGACCACCTTGCATATCAATGTCCTAGAGATGAGGGTGGTGCTTTTGATGTTGCAGGCACTTCACAGCCTTCTTCTGACTGGGACGATTGCAGTACAAATGGACAACATGTCAGTTGTCTGGTACATCAACAAACAGAGGGGAACCAGGTCTTATCCTCTTTGTCACGAGGCCATGAGAGTGTGGGAATGGGCGATATCCACCAACCGCTTTCTCATTGCAACGCACATTCTGGGATGGTCCAATATCCCAGCAGACAGGCTCAGTCATTCGATTCTGACCCCGTACGAATGGTCTCTCAATCCTCTAGTAGCGAAACAAATATTTGCCCAATGGGGGCAACCCTGTTGTGATCTTTTTGCCTCTCCTTTAAATACCAAATGCAACAGTTACTTCGCTCTAATCCCCCCTCAGGGGGAGTCCCCGAGAGACTCTCTAGTACATGCTTGGCCTCCCGGTCTCCTTTACGCTTACCCTTCATTGCCCATAATGCTAAAACTCTTAAAAGCCAGTCAGCTGGGGAGCAAAATGATCCTCATTACCCCATTCTGGCCTCGTCAAACGTGGTTCCCGTACCTGTGGTCTCATCTGATTCATCCACCCTGGATTCTGGATCCCCTTCCGGATCTCATTACTCACCCTCTGGGTCTTCCGACCCCCAACCTGGTCAACCTCAAGCTGACTGCTTGGTTGCTCCAGTTCCACTCCTGATAAGGACTCCCGGAATCTCCTCACCAGTCAAAGCCATCCTAGTAGCAGCACATAAACCTTCCACCAGAAGGGTCTATCGAAGTAAGTCGAAACGTTTCTCCATTTGGGCGGAGCACCATCACTTAGATCCTTTCACGGCGCCTCTTACGTCGGTTTTGGATTTTCTAACTACCCTTTTTCATCAAGGGGCTAGCTGCTCTACAGTCAAGGTACAACTAGCAGCGATTTTGCATTATCATGTAGGGCATGAATCGGGCCCTCTAATTACTTCCAAGCTTTGTAAAGCTTTCCTCAAGGGTACCTTCCTTCTCAGACCCCCGGTCAGGGAGGTAGTACCCCCATGGGATTTATCTTTGGTTCTTCAGGCCTTGACAAGCCCCCCTTTCGAGCCGGCGG
This sequence comes from Protopterus annectens, assembly GCF_019279795.1. Taxonomy (NCBI): domain Eukaryota; kingdom Metazoa; phylum Chordata; order Ceratodontiformes; family Protopteridae; genus Protopterus; species Protopterus annectens. The sequence continues at coordinate 65,704,650 of NC_056741.1, read as the reverse complement.
CTACGGTTGATCTTAAATACCTCTCTTGGAAGACGGCCTTCTTGGTGGCCATTACTTCAGCTAAAAGGGTCTCTGAGCTTCAGGCTCTGTGTTAAACCACTGTACTTAGCCTTCCATCAGGATAGAGTTTACCTCAGGATCAATCCGTCCTTTCTGCCTAAGGTATCTTCGGAAGCTAATATTAATCAATCTATTAATCTTCCCGTGTTCTTTCCCAATTACCAGAACAAAGGAGAGTACAAACTGCATTCCTTGGATGTGCACAGACAATTACACTTTTATATTCATTGAACTGCTGGTCATAGGCAATCTGACCAGTTGTTTGTCTCCTTTGCCAAAACAAGTTTAGGCAAGTCAATTTCTAAAGTTACCCTGTCACGGTGGATAGCTAGTTGTATCCTCTTGGCGTATCAGAGTTCGGGAAGGCCTGCACCTCAGGGAGTCCGAGCTTATTCTACTAGGGCCGTCGCTACTTCGGCGGCTTTTAAATCTAGGGTTCCCTTAGATGATATTTGTTCCGCAGCCACTTGGGCCTCATCTCATACCTTTATCAGCCATTACAAATTGGATGTTGTCTCCAGAGGTAGGGCATCCTTTGGCTCTGCAGTGCTCCGGAATATTCTTCTATAAAGGCCACCCAGGATTCAGGTAGCTGGGGACTCTGTCCCAAAGGTTGCTGACAAATGAAGTTCCTACTTCAGATTAAGAAGTTATGTACTCACCATAACGTTCCATCTGAGTAGGTATCTTCATTTGTCTGCAACCATCCCCCCCTCCTTCCCCCTGACCTAAAGGATCTGTCTTAGATAAGCCCCTTCTGGGGCACAGTAACAATGGTTATATCGGCAAACTTGATCTGAGGTCAGTCAGGGTTGGCAGGGGATTATGGGTAAAGGGAGGAGCTAGGAGCTCGGATCTATGCTGTGGCAGAAGTTGCCGGCTTGGATCTGATATCGGATCCGTATTCCAAAGGTTGCAAACAAATGAAGATACCTACTCAGATGGAACGCTATGGTGAGTACATAACTTCTTATTTACCCCGGGGATCACTTCACTGGCTGTGCTGGACAGAGGCACAGGGAACTAATCTAAGGGGGCGGTGAAAGCCAACACATTCTGGCTAGGCTTATAAATGCCTTCGGGCAGATAGCCTAGTACCTACCTATGAACCTATGAACTATGAACCTATGAACTATGAAACTATGAGCCTATGAACCTATGTGATTTCTTTTCCTACTTCTCTTCTTACTTTCTTCTGTATTACTGCTTCCAGCTACTATACTCACATGGCTTTCTTTTCTCTGTCTCATTCCTTATTTCCTTCTGAATCCATTTCTTCTGTGATATTCTCTTCTTTTTCATGCACTTCCTAAATTCTATCCCTTATACACTCCACATTATTTTCTGGCTACCTGCCAGTTCTCCCTCTTCCAGCATCTGCTGTAGCACTCCATCAAGCAACTCTTTCCAAATGGAAGGCTGTAAACTGAATCTCTTCCTCCGTAGTATTTCCCTGCAATTACTCCCCACTCACATTATGTTCAGAAAGGTTGCTTTGAAAAACATCTGACTCCTCCATAATGTAATCCTCTGTCTTCACCTTTACTTTGCCGTGCACCATATCAACACTTAGGTTCATAGGTTCATACTAGGCTATCTGCCCTAGGGCATTTATAAGCCTAGCTAGAATGTGTTTGGCTTTCGCCACCCATTTTAAATTTATTTTGCTATGCCCTTTTTCGAGGTTAGTATACTGTGCCTCAGTCTAACAGTGACACAGAAGTGATACCTGGGGTAAACCTACGATCTCCCATCCACTCATCAAGATTCCTCTTGAAGAGAGTCAATGAGGGACTCTGCCTAACCTGGATGGGATTTTATTCCAGAGTGAAGGGAGCCTCTGGGTTATGAATCTGTCCCTCCAGCATGTCCTATTTATTTCAGTGCTGAGGTTCAAGTCTCTCGAGCACGTAGCTCAATGGGATTTGGATTTTCTGAGGTGCAGCATGTCCATTAATTCCGGGTTGGACATGGCTTTATATGTCAGGCACAGATTGCCTCTGAACAGGCGGTATGCCACTGAGTAGAGCTGGAGTTTCTTTAACCGGGCAGCATATGGCATCTGTTTGAGCCCTTTGATCCTCTTGGTGAGGTACTTTTGGGGTCTTTCCAGTTGCTGCAGGTGTCTGGTAAGGTACATCCTAAAAGGGGCATTGTACTCAATTATGGGCCTGATGAGGGATGAGTAAAGAGGCACGATGACCTCCCCTGATCTAGATGTGAATCCCTTCATGATTAGGTGGGCTATATAAAATGTTTTTCTAACCACTTTGGCCACGTGATTGTCAAATTAGAGATTGCTATCAACTTGGGTCCCCAGGTCCGTAATTACTTCTTCTGTACTTAATGGATTACCACCTATGTGGTAATTTGTGGGCAATTTGTTTTTGCCAAAGGGGATGACTATACACTTTTTGGCATTTAGCTTGAGGCCATGGCTCTGGCACCAGTTGTCTGTTTCTATGAGGCCCTTTTGGAGGATGCTTGTGTCGGCTGGAGAGTCGATTATGGCGCCCAGTTTGCAGTCATCTGCGAACTTGGTCAGCCACAGTCCTTCCATGTTGGCCTGTACCTCCGAGAAATATATACCAAACAAGAGAGGTCCCAGGACTGAGCCTTGTGGGACACCACTTGTAACTGGTTTGGAGTCTGAAATGGCTCCAGCAATTCTAATCATGTGGGTTCTGTCCTTGAGCCAGTTTGCAATCCATCTAGTGACATAGGGGTTTATATTTAAGCTGGTGAGCTTATCTATAATGCCCGAGTGGGGTATTGTATCAAGGCTTTTGCGAGGTCCAGGTAGGCTGTGTGGACCACCTTCCCCTCGTCAATGGCCTTGGTGACTGTTTCAAAGATATCAACCAGGTTTAAGAGGCAGGATCTGCCCTTAACAAAGCCGAACTGGGTAGGATCCAGTGTTTGTAGATCCCCAATATCTTTATTTATGAGGTCCATGATGATCCTTTCCATAGCTTTGCAGACCAAGCTAGTCAGGCTTATGGGGCGATAGTTTCCAGGATCCGTTGAGGCACCACCTTTATGGAGAGGGACCACTGTTGCTGTACGCCACTCTTTGGGCACATATCCTGTAGTAAGGCTGAGATTGAACAGTAGTTTTATGTTTGGGTTTAGCTCTTCTTGGAGTTCATGTAGGACGCAGCCCAGGACACCATCTGGTCCCACTGATGCTGTGTTTTTTGCTTTGGAGAGGGCGGCTCTTACCTGAGCATCTGAGATGTCAGGGAGGCAGCACTCTGCTGGGATAGATATTTGCCCTTTTGGTGGGGGAGTTTGCGCTGAACCTGTCAGCTAGGATGTTGGCAATGTCTGTGGGTTCGTGTATTTTTGTCATTTTGGACTAATTCTGAGCATATCTGGGAATTACCACCCAGGTTCCTAACATAACTAAAGAAAGCCTTGTGATTAACCTTAGTGTCCTGTGCAATTTTTCTCTCGAAGCTGGCCTTAGACAATTTTATGTGTGCCCGTAGTTTTTTGCTAATACTGATCAGTGATGCCTTCCCTTTTGGGATTTTGCTCTATTATGTAGTAGTTTCCTCCTTCTATTGTATAGTTTGTTTATGGCTGGGGTCCACCAGACAGGGCGCCTGCCTTTGGAGGATTGGGTCTTGGTTTTATTTGGGATTGCATGATCCATGCATTCCTGAAGGTGTTCATAGAATGCGTTTATAAAGGATTCTGCGGTCTGGGCTGTATTTTCCACAGGCCCAGGGGCTTTGAAGGATTCCACCTCAGTTTTGAGGAGTGTGAAATTTGCTTTAGAGAAGTTTTTCACTGTGGTTTTCTGAGCAGGGGGTGGGGTCGGGATGTGAATATCCAGTGAGATTAGTTTATGGTCTGATCTTACCAGTGAAGGATACACTTCTGGTCTGGAGCATAGAGTCCCCATGTTGGTGATGATCAGGTCCAGTATGTTTTCCCCTCTTGTGGGAGTGGTAACAAGTTGTTCCATAGCATTTGAGTTTATAAATTCTAGGAACTTTTGGGCTAGGGTGTTGGAGCTAGAGTAATGCTCCCAGTCTATGTTTGAGTAGTTGAAGTCGCCCAATATAATGGTGTTTGGAGAGACCTTCATATTTTCCAGTGTTCTCAGGAAGGCAGAGTGGGGTTCCTGGGTTTGGGAGGGTGGTCTGTAGCAGGCTATAAACTGGAAGGCAGTTTTACCCACTGTTAGTTTCACATGGATAGTCTCTGATGCTTCGTGCTTTGCTACCAACTTGTGCTTCTCCTTTCAGCCACCACTGAGCTACGAATGGGAGACTTATGCATTCTCATCATAGGGGAGGTTCATAGGTGTCCTAGCCTAATTTCCTCTAGTTAATATGAATGTCATTTTAGGTCTCCTCTGAAAAGAGGCCATTGGGCTACGGGGACTAACCTGGTCAAGAAATGTGTAAATAAGTAATAGCTGTGTTCTTTATTTTTTTTTTTTCAAAATTTTTTGTCCATAATGGTTTAGATACTCTGTAACAAGGGCTAGCATATTTTAATAAAATGCTTGTTTTGCATGGTGCGTTATGATTATGTTTCAAATTTGGGAAAAAGAAAACTTTGCTAAGCACTTTTCTGACAAACAAAAGATGCTTAACAAAGTTTTGTTAAGTACATTTCATCACTATTAAGCTCAAGCACTGCACCAGAGTGTAACAATGACTACCCCAGGACAATGGCAAGAAGATAATCAGATTTAAAAGCTGTTGTATACGGTTTACCTTCATATCGTCGATCACACATGATCGACCGGCCACTTAATCGAACCGTTTAAGTGAAACCAAAGCGCGAAAATTTTTAAATGTCAAAATATTGTCGAATGTCGACATTTCTGGCTGTGTCACACCTCCACACCAGTGCTACCATGGGTCAAAAAGGGGCAAGGTTTTGCTGTTCGGTTATGTGGAATTCGATGTTGCAGATGTTCGCACTTCGGTATTTGCAGAAGCCGTTTCGCCCATATTGGGATCGCCAATATAAAGGTAAACCATTATATACTTTGCTGCAGCACACAAAAAATAAAAAATAAAAAAGTGTGACAGATTGAAGTGACTAACAATTTTTAAAGCAATACATTCATTAGAGGAACACTTTGCTTATACTTGCATTCTTGTGGCATCATTAAGTGTTTTACTGCTTTCAGATATATGAAACACATTGTACTTCTACATTTTTTCTGTAACTGGTGCAGATAAAGGTCCATGCACCAAAAAAAAAAAAAAAAAAAAAAATATATATATATATATATATATATATATTTATATGATTGGGTCTCTGTGCTTATAACTCCGTTATGTGTTGTTGACATGATTGTCAACATTCAGCTCACACAGTAACAAATTTTTTGACATCCACGTCTCGAACACGTGTTGTATGATCACTGACCCAATCATAATCAACTGTATCTTGTTTCAGGATAACAGCAAAAGTTCATAGGTTCATAAGTAAGTGATAGGCTAGCTGTCCTTGTGAGCCATTTTAGGTATAGTCAATTTCTCTTTTGGTATATGAATTAACCCCATTTAGTGTTAGAGTGGCCTTACCCATCCCATGGTCAATAATTATATATTACTCTTAGTAGGAATAACTGGTATCATACCACAGATAATTTGAGGGGGCCCATATGTGGGATAAAGGATTTAGAAGCTGCCTCTCTTCAGTAGTAGTACAGGGGCAGTCCTGGGTAAGTTTTCTATTACCCATTCACTGATCCAAGTTGTGCTTGAACATGGGCAGAGGTGAACGAGTTTATATTCTCTGATAGATATACCTGTCTCTCCAAACCATTCTGTTGATGTTGCAGAAGAGGTCTAGATCTCTAGACTAAGTAATTCTGATGCCATTTGATTTGTTGATGTGGAATAGGTCCATACTAATAAAGTTTCTAATAACAAATAAATAAGGAATACATTTCCAGCACTTTACATAACATTGTTACAGGCTGGAATTAATAGTTAACAATACAAGATACAGATTAAAACATGCCTGCTAAATGTAATCTATATAGCAACTTCAAAAAGACAAGAATGAATCTGTTATACTGTTATATAATTATAATTTTGTGAATCCCTGCTTTTAAGTTAATCTTTCATAAAACATAATAATTAACAATTTCAGATATGCTGTATATGAAAAATTAATTATCAAGGTACTGCTTACTGTGATGGATCCAAAGTCTTCTTAAGACACTAAGGTTTTACAGGCTGGATTCTGCTGAAATCAAAGTCTAGTTATAAAGTCTAGTTATAATTGCATTCACAGTCTGTTGCCCACAGAAACTTGCAGAATATACACTGATGCAGCATCAAACTCTGTCATAAAAGCAGTAACCAATGAATTACTTTTTATAACAAATCACACGAATTACTGTTACAGCTTCAGGTACTGTGCTACGTTACTTCTCAAACAGCATGGATGATGTAAGAGATACAATATTACCTTGGAACAAATGTGTGTTCCTATAAAAATATATCTAACAATGTTATCTGCTATAGTCTCTTTATAGTGGTTTTACATCCTGTTTTTCTCCTTGATACTCTAGTTTGGTCTTTGTATAAAAACATCTGATTGCTGCTGTTTGCAGAAAAATATGTTTTAATCCTGTAAAGAAATAATGCTGGTATTGTCTTTATCCAGTCAAACTTCCTTGCTTAACAGTGTCAAACAATAGAAACATGTACAGATTGTTTTCCTGTTGTCCATTCTTTACAGAAGCTGCATACATCCTGTTTTTTTACATTTTTGCTCTTACTGACAATGTGAAATGCATACATCCTGTTTTTTACATTTTTGCTCTTACTGACAATTTGAAATGCATACATCCTGTTTTTTACATTTTTGCTAAGTCTGTAAGAGGCCAGCTTTCTTGCTGACAGTGTGAAATGCATACTGATTCTGTAGGAAAACATGTCCATTAAGCAAATTCCTTATTTCCCAAGCCACAGTCATTTAGTATGGATGCTAATCACATACTGCTAAACTCTATTTCTACATTTAAGCAAGCTTTATTTTATACTTTATTTATTTTGCATATTTGTAACAGAATTACTTTTAACCTTTTATTCACTGTTAAATACATTCTAACAATTCCCTCTTTTTATTTTAGAACATACTCAAAGCACTTTATAGGAAACAAAACCTTTAGTCTTCTTTTGATACAAGTGAAAATGCAATTTTACATAGTTAATACAGTGATATCAAGTATTACTACCAAAACTGAATGCATTTAACAACTTTTCATTTTGAAGACCATTCTGTGAAAATATTTTATCAGTTATGAGCTGTGTATGCTTTAGTTTTATTTTTTAACTTGATTAATTTATTCTTTTGTAATCATATAATTTAATTTATGACTTAGAACTCTTTTATTAACTCTTTGTAGCTGTTGAATTAACTATTTACTTTTATTAATCATTTTATACCAAAATGTTAGAAATAGACTAATATCTATAAGAGACAAGAACTGTGTGCTACTGCAAATGTTATTTAGTGCTAAAAATATACAGTTTCATGTCATTTTAATCATAACATTGTGGTTATATCTCTGAATTGCCCATAACACCTTGGTTAACAGTGAAGTGAATGTCTTAGATAATAATTCTTGAGGATTAAAAAAAAAAACATGATTAATACACTAAAGAATGCTATGCACATATTAGTCCATTATCTGTATGAGTACAATGTTTTAATATAATTTTCCTCTAACTGGGGTAACCAATACTGGTACTGATAAAATGGTGGTCCAAAAAAACAGTGATGACATTACAATTAGTAATAAAATTACAACTTGATCAATTACTTTTGAACTTGTTACTTTGTAATGTGTCCTATGCAGTATGTATCTACACAGACTGTTTGCTACTCATGCGTTTCAACCTAGTAGGTACCCTGGACCCATTTTTTAAACATGGTTCTCTACACATATTCATTGCTTGACATTAATTTCATTTGTACTGAATTTGTCTGTGTTTGTACATACAAAGACTGTAAAGTACATTTAGTCTAATCTTACAAATTTAGTAACATTAACATCAAGCAAAATCTTGGAAAATTCTTATGTTTCTTTAGAAGTATCTAGTGGAATTGCCACCAGAGGCAACTACATACCCAGCAATTAGAAACATTCATGCTTTTTGCATACCAACATTGTCTTGCCAAAACATATTAAAAACATACAATAATAATTATCATAATAGCTATTAGCAACTTGTAAAATATCTTATCTTGTCAGGTTTAATCTGTTTACCAGTATTTCTAATGCACTAATACCTGTTTTCCCCTCCCCTCTAAAAGAGTATTGCCAAGAAGGAATGAGATATTATTTCTTCCTTTAGCTTTATTTTAGACCCATGTGCAGTACTGCTCACACAGTCAGTGTAAAACTGAGAAAGTACCCTCCCCCTATAGTACTGCAGTATTGTCTACCTGCTTTATGCTGTGAGAATAGAATGTATGTCAGCCCAACACTTTGGTTATACATTTGCTTTATTATGTTACTAATAAACTATGGACCTTTGTCTGATTTGATCATTTTGTGGGTGTTTTCAATGACAGAATATATTTTTTTCTGTTGCTTTTGCTGTCTACTACTACTAATAGTTATTTGTACCCTCCTGTATACTTTATTTGAACTGTACGTATACTATAGCCCATCTGCTGGCTATACTTGATGTAACTGAGGATTTTTTTACTTTTAACATTTACCTGCAAACAGATTATCAATGACATGTATGCACAATTGTGATGTTTTGTTACAATTACCAAATAGTGTTGCATGTGAACATTTAGCAATTATGTTTTAACAACAATAATGTTTTAGAAACCCTCAAGCCACTTGTCTGGGAATCAGTCTTTTTTTTTTAACCTTATCTTTTCAACATTTCCTGTAACTATTCATTCAGTCTAGGAAGGTCTGAGCTCACATTTCAGACTCTGTAAACTATAGTTAACCCTTTTAGCATTTTTCCTTTAATCATCTGTTAATACACTTGCAATCTGATATTAGAATGTAGTTATAAAACACTTAGAATTATAATAAGTATTTGTGATTTGCATAACTATGCATTTATACTACATAAATAGGCATTATTTTGCAATTAGCGTACATATTTTTGTAACTTGCATTTCAGTATTTTTTATTTATTTAACTGGCCTGCCATTCATTTTACAAAGACTGCTTGACTAATGCCATCTGTGAAGCTTGTGCCCTGGCCCAGCAATCAAGGAGCCTCAATCCTCACCACTAACACCAGAGAGGGTGTCTCATATATGAGGAAAGGTTAACAAATACACACACTAAAGTGAAATTTCCCTTAAGAGCACACAGGGATCATAGTCAATCCAGGGCTGGTCGCTTCCTTGCGTCCCCAATAAGACTCCCCACTGGCACAGCTATAGGATCCAGATCTCAGCCTAGCTGGGCAAGCCAAAATCTCCAGCACCCTGTCTGTCCCACCAGTGCTTTGTGTCCCTGCCCAAGTAGCTAACACACACACTTTGAGATAAGTTTATACAACCACACAGACACTCCTGGGGAAGGCTGGCACAGGTTCTCCAGCTGTGCCCCTTTTACCCAGACTATACAGTAGTAATTACTGCTACCACCCAGCTAATATTATCAGCTACCCAAAGGCCCTTAAAAGGGTGTCTAATTATTACGGTGCAATATTATTATCCAGTTGATAGATGTGACTAAACAGTCAATGCTTATTAGAGTGACCTGGTACAGGATCCTTATATACATGCAATGTACTCTTATAGCTTAACTTATCTCTACACAAAACAGCCACAGTTGGAAGGGATTTAAAATATTTAATAATAAATACTAAAAACACAAGGCAGTACTACTATAACACAGCACTAGTCAAGAGTTCAGAGATCACACAGAAATACTTAAAATAAATCAGTAGTATAGTTCTGACATCACAGAAAAACACTTAGTCTAAACTTTCTAATTCCTAGCTATTGCTACAAGAAAACACACTTCTAAAATAACTTACTTACATAGAGCAAGAGGCAGAGTGATGAGTTGGATAGTCCAGACAAAAATGCTTAATAATCTCTGGTTCTCACTGTTTAAATTGAAACTGCAGTTCTGCTAAAACATTACATCATCTTTTACATTTTCCTGGTGTTCCCAGGCTGACAGAAACTGCATTTACATTATTTTACACTTAGAGCAATAAAGGACATTCCACGTGTAAATTCTGGTCATAAACTTTAGCCTTAAAACAATATGCAGGAAGCCTTCATCTAGCTGGACTGGAGCCGACTTTAGATCAAAGGATCACAACATGCTTTTACTGGGTCAGTAGAGAGCACTGTTGCCACATTTTTGTAACAGTGTTTTTTTCTTTTAAGACAATAAGCCTGTGATTCATATTTATATTGACAAATGACAGAATTATCTGCACAATTCTATCTGGCTAGGCTGGCAGCCTTCACCCTTCTCTACCAGTCTTCACACCATCTGTGATTTTATTTCTTTTTAAAATTCAGAACTTTAACTGTTTGTTGTGGTGTTACTATACACTTATAAAAAACTGTAAACCCCCCCCCCCAAAAAACCCAGATATTAGCTTAACTAACAAATGTTTATATTTACATGATTTACATTTGCTGTTATCTGCCTTTCCTCTTGTGCATTATAAACAGATGTACTTTAGATGAAATGAAAATACATGCATGTCAATCTTGTGACTTTAGATTTTTACTATTAACTATTTTCATTTGAATTTTATGCACTATAACTGTTTTGTTTACCTTTTGACTATGCTATGAGAACGGCAGTCATACTCTCTACTTTACTGTTGTACTGATAAATGTCTTACTTTAATCAAATGAAAGTAAAGTATTTGAGAATGATTTGTCCATACATCAGATCCTGCTGTGTATGCTTAACCATTTTCAAAACACAAACATATTATAAAATATATCTCTTTTGTACAGATCAGCTGTAGTTTCTTCCACTTTTGCAAAGTTTTCTTAAGCTCAGCTGTTGTATGGAGGAAGTCAGTCTCTGTCAGTTCAGCTAATTTATTTTCTTTATCCTGTAACTGCTGTTCAAGAGTTTTCTGTAATTCTGCATGGTCTTTCTGACATTTTTCAGTAACCTGTTCTGCTGAATCTAAAACTCCTATGCAGTTTTGAAAAAAATGTTTGTGTAACTTGTCTAAACTTCCTGAACTCATTGTGTCTGTCTTTTAGAAGTTTATTGCATTCTTTTGTAACAAAATATACTATAGGTTCTGTCAGTAACTGATTTGACTATTGTAACTCTAATATAAACCTTTTACATGTGGGGACAGGACATAACATCCCCGGGAGCACTGGCGCAAAACCAAAACCCCCTCAGCTAGACAGAAATTCCTAGAACTACACAATAGAGTCAAAAAGCTAATAAAACAGGACAAATCCCAATACTACCAGTCTTCCCTAGACTCCTCACAACACAGCCCCAAACAATTCTGGTCCTCCATAAACTCCATCCTCCACCCAGGTAAAGTCAGTACCCCTCCTCCTAACATCCCTCACTCCTCAGAAAATATTGCTACCTCATTCAACACACACTTCACCCAAACCATACTATCACTAGCTAAACAACACAACCCCCCTCCCCTCCAACCCACACCTTCAACTAGTAATCTCCCCACTACCTTCTCTTTTTCTCCTGTACCTACCTCCAACATAAAAAACTCTTAACTAAACTTAAACCCACCAAATTAGCAGCAGACAGCCTCCCAAGTGAATATCTACAAATCGCAGATGATGCTCTGGCCTACCCAGTATCCATCTTGATTAACCGATCTCTGTCAGAAAGTTACGTTCCCACACTGTGGAAAGTATTGCATATAATTCCCCTCCACAAAGGTGGACCCTCCACAGAACTAACCAATTACCGCCCCATAGCTATTCTCTCTCCACTCTCCAAAATACTAGAGAGATGCATACACTCTCAGGTCTCAGACTACCTCCTTACTAACAACATCCTTTCCAGTACTCAGCATGGTTTCCGACCAAACCATAGCACCACCACTTCCTTACTCTCCTTTACTAACACTATCCTTCAGCATAAAAACAATGGCTATCTCTCCTCTGCTACTTTCCTAGACCTATCTAAAGCATTTGACATGGTCCCACACAGACAACTTATCTCTGTCCTGAATAACCTATCCTTCTCACAATCAGTTACCAACTGGTTTCAGAGTTACCTGTCTGACTGCCAACAATCCGTTGTATGGCAGAATGACATATCTCCCCAACTACCTGTCTCCATAGGGGTTCCCCAAGGATCCATCCTTGGACCCTACTCTTCTCTGTTTACACCAATAATCTAGCCTCTGCCACCAAACATGGCACACTCATACAATACGCAGATGACTCGACCATCATCTGCTCAGCCCAGTCCCTACCAAAACTGCAAAAAGTCACACAGGAAGCCTTTTCTTCTGTTGGAACATGGTTATCCGATGCCCGATTAATACTCAACCCAAACAAAACTAAACTACTCATCTTCCAACCCACCAAACATACTCAAAACAACTCTCACTTTAACATCACGGCAAAAGACAACACCACTATATACCCAACTGAGCACACCAAATTGCTAGGAGTGGAAATAGACAATAAACTAAAATGTGACATTCACATATCCATGACTATAAAAAAAGTCCACAAAAAACTAGGAGCGTTATACAGAAATAAGCAATTTCTCACCAAAGCAGCAAAGATTTCAATAGCAAATTCCCACCTTATCTCCACCCTACTTTATGCCTCTCCAATATATACCAACCTAATGCAATGTGATCTAAACAAGCTAGAGACCTGCTACAACAAAATCGCCAAATTCGCCACAGGGGCATCCTACCGTAGTCATCGCTGTCTCTCACTTGCTGAACTAAGCTGGCTTGAACTCCCTCACCTCCTTCAGTGGCATCAACTCTCACTCGCCCACAAACTAGTAAACCATCCACTAAATGTCCCATCCCTCCAGAATCTACTCCAACCCTATAGCACCAGACCTCAAAAGATCCAGCAGCAAAAATCACTTGCAGATCACTAAAGCCAATAACGCTGCTGGTGAAGCACTATTCTCTTGCACCATAGCCAAATTATGGAACTCACTCCCACCCACAATTACCTCCATACCATCATGCACCCACTTCAAAACTTTACTAAAAGCGCAACTAAAAACATGCTGGCTATGCCCTTGCAACTCCCACTCTTAATATCATCCACCCCATCCAACCACTACCTTTCTTTCCACTCCACTAACTACCTTGATTATAGCAAGCTCAGATGCTCATAAGCCAGTACTTATTATACAGCACAAACTTCTTCTTCTTGTAACATTTGTTAATGTCTGGTATGCACTTTACAGATAAAGATTCTAGTTGTCTACTGATGTACTATGTTCTTCATCTGTAAATATGTTGTAAGTAATTGCTATGTAAATTGTTAATCACTATGTAATCCAATGTAAATACTGTCTGTTTATTTTAACTGTGGAGCTTTTCTCCCCGGGCCTCCGCTGAAAATGGACCTACTTCCAGTCGGACACTCCCGGTCAACAAATTTAAATAAATAAATAAATAAAAATAAATAAATAATTGTTCAACATCTGAATATAATGTAAGCATATTAACTTTTTCTGGTTCTTTACCATTAAAATTTTTGTCTGTACAGTCTAACCTTTGAATAATGGCATGCACTGTATTTTTATGACATTTTACACAGAAAACAGTTTCATATGATTTACACAATAAACATCTGTCATACCCCACATGGTTTTCTTTGAGATACCAGTCAAATATTGTAATACATTTGCATAATGCCTTACTATCAACTTGCCCTAATAAGGTTTTACATTTACTAATGTGCTGTGTATACCAACATTGCAGTTTACTCCATATTTTATCTGGTTGTTCTGCTACATTAAGAGTAAAGCTTGACTTGCACCTGCTTGAATTCTGTCTAATAGCATCCATACTAAAAATGTGACACAGAAAAAGGTCTTACCAGTCGCAAGAAAAAAGGTGATCAGGCTGTTGTTGCAGATGGCTGGAAGTTTTTCGTAGTCACTCGAGAAGCTTGTGAAACACAGCAGGCAGCGAGATGCTGTGAAAAGTTGGTGTTCACCTTTCTTGGAGAATTTATGGCACTGTGCAGGCTCAATCTGGATTCAGACGTATGAGAAACTTTACTGCTGCAAGCTGCATAAACTGGAGTACTTCTGTTTAGAATTTACACATATATACAAATGTTAGTTACTGCAATTTGACTGAAATGACCCTCTGCAGGTCTTATCACTCCCTCTGTGTTCGAATGCAGGTAGGCTCACCATTGAAAAATTAATTTTCAAGGTGCTGCTTACTGTGATGGATCCGAAGTCTTCTTAAGACACTAAGGTCTTACTAGCTGAATTCTGCTGAAATCAAAGTCTAGTTATAATTGCATTTATAGTCTATTGCCCACAGAAACTTGCAGAATATACACTGATGCAGCATCAAACTCTGTCATAAAAGCAGTAACCAATAAATGACTTTTTATAACAAATCACATCAACTACTGTTACAGCTTCAGGTACTGTGCTACTTTACTTCTCAAACAGCATGGATGATGTGAGAGATACATTATTACCTTGGAACAAATGTATGTTCCTACACAAATATCTCTAACAATGTTATCTGCTATAGTCTCTTTATAGTGATTTTACATCCTGTTTTTCTCCTTGGTATTCTAGTTTAGTCTTTGTATGAAAACATCTGTTTTCTGATGTTTGCAGAAAAATATGTTTTCATCCTGTAGAGAAATAATGCTGGTATTGTCTTTATCCAGTCAAACTTCCTTGCTTAACAGTGTCAAACAATAGAAACATGTACAGATTGTTTTCCTGTTGTCCATTCTTTACAGAAGCTGCATACATCCTGTTTTTTTACATTTTTGCTCTTACTGACAATGTGAAATGCATACATCCTGTTTTTTACATTTTTGCTAAGTCTGTAAGAGGCCAGCCTTCTTGCTGACAATGTGAAATGCATACTGATTCTGTAGGAAAACATGTCCATTAAGCAAATTCCTTATTTTTCAAGCCACAGTCATTTAGTATGGATGCTAATCACATATTGCTAAACTCTATTTCTACATTTAAGCAAGCTTTATTTTATACCTTATTTATTTTGCATATTTGTAACAGAATTACTTTCAACCTTTTATTCACTGTTAAATGCACTCTAGCAGTATATATGGAATATAACTTGGAAAACTGGCGGTGTTACACTTTGAGATACGGACAGCTGTCCTTTGTTAGTAACATTGCTACTGAAGATACTGCTCATAAGCCATAGTTTATCAGTTTACTTAATGAAAGCTCAAACTATGTAGCATACAGTTATTTTTCTTTTCTGTAGTCTTTAATAGAAGAACACAGTCATTATCATTTTAACATTAAGTCAAAGTGACTGTATAAAAATAAAGTGAACATTAGAAGTCACACTAGGACCAGTATTTTTCTTACACAAAACAGTATGAAGAGTGATGGCTTGGTGGAAGGAGGCAATTGAGAAACACGAGTAGCACAGTCAGGTAAAGGGAAAATAGCAAAAGTATTCAAGAATGCAGAAGGATACCAAAATCAGGTTATAGATGCAATTACATACAGCAAATATGCAAGTGATGCTATAAAAGATGACACAGCAGTTCAGAAATGTATAAAGCTAACATGCAGTGACACAGCAATTACTATTCCAAACACCAGGAATTGTCATGTAACAGATGTTAGTATGTATTTGGTAACAACAGCTATAGCCAAGCAACACATGTCAGTGGCCACTCTCAGTGCTGATGCCCGTGATGTGCTGCATCATGGTCCTCTTCAGCAACACAGACAGCAGTGCCAACACCTAATGTACCACCATCTCGCTGACCAGCAGATTGCAACTTGCTTCTGTGTGGATACCATATGGTTCATAGTTCATAGTTCATGGTGCATAGCTCAGTACTAGGCTATCTGCCCTAGTGGGTCATTCTAAGCCTAGCCAAATTTCCCATCCCAGAGGTAAGAATCAAACTCTGTACCTTGTGTTTGTGAGGTAAACACCTTAACCATTATGCCATCTCCCAACCAGAGGAGAATATATGGTTCCCAATGACCACAGAGGACAGAGCCACCACTTTGCAGGCTTTCTGCATCATTGTCCATTTCATTAAAGTCCTAGAAGGCATTGAGTTTACACACATTGCCACCTAGGACTTCTTCCTGGTCCATTGGTTGTCCTGTACATTAACATAAGGAGTTTCTACTCTGTCAACTGCCAAATGGTTTCTAGGGCACCAGGTATCATCTATAATGCGCCCACACTCCATGCCGTCAGTTCCCATGATTCTCATATCTGGCACACATCCAACCTGTACCAAGGTTTCTGTGAGGTAACTTTCTACAGGGTCGTTTACTTAGAAGGTGCACATGTAGGTGGCAACAGAACCTTCTATGTGCACTCACCATGCAGTCATGCAGCAGGCCACATGTAATACTGTCACTGTAGTGTGTTGCCAGGAATGCTGCATATATTTTGTAACCATCTATGACAACTTCCCATTCACAAACCCCCGACCATAGCTGAGATGGCATACAATACTGGAGAGACACAGAACATTATGGAACAGACGTTTGGCCAACTCAATGGATACTTCCACTGCCTAGATGCATCTGCTGAGGCACTGCAATATTCACCTGAAACCTGCAGCCAGATATTTTTAGTGTGTGTGTGTGTGTGTGTGTGTGTGTGTGTGTGTGTGTGTGTGTGTGTGTGTGTCACGATACATAACATCATTGTGAGGAAACTCCTTCAGCAACAGGAAGCTATCCCAGCAGGGCCTACTGTACCTATTAGAGCAATAGTGGAGAAGTAGGGGGCAATAGTGGAGAAGCAGGGGCACCACTCAGAGGAAGAACTCGTAGCAACAAGATACTATGTGAGGCATAGGCAGGGGCAGGTGCAAAAGACAGAAGCATTCCTAAGTGGGCAGTGTCTAATCCACAGCTGTGAATCATCACACCGATAGCACAGAATACAATGATGCATGCATTATCACACCCAGACTAGTACAATATTGTGCATGGACTGGCCATGTTGTATGTCAGATATGACCTTACCCACTCAGGTGAGGGGGTGGGTGGGGTGGTCAGGGCACAATCATTATTTCAAAGGACAGACTGGCAGCTGACAGTGACATTATCACATGGAGTAGAGTCACAGGAGGTACATGTGGCACACGGTGTGGTGGCAGGCTGGGTAGAGTCAATGATCACATCTGTCAGAAGCCATGGACCTGCAATATTGCAAATGGTTGCAATGTGTGCTGCAGTGATATGCATTCTTGAGGGTCAATGGGGTCTCTGGCAGGGATGGCACTGAACTGCAGTAGAATGTGCACCCTGATATGGTGTCCCAAGTCAGAGGCAATTGTACGTACAGTGTAAATGACTGGTATGATCGCCATGTGTAGGTATGGTGTTTCGTCTGCCCACAGGGGATAGTGACAGTGTAATCATCTGATGTCAGAACATGCATTTGTATGCACAGGACAACAATTTTATTCCTTTAGTGAACTTGCTTGAGTACTGTGTCTACTTCCACTGCTGAAAACAACAGGGTGTCTGTGTGATGCCTGAGGGAGAGCAGGATTTTCTAGTTCTTCCCCCCACAGGAACTTCCAGGATCACATCCTGCTAAGTCATTATGGCAGCTCTTTATACAAGGTTAATGCCTGGCTCAAGCATGTCAGTATGGAGAGTAAAGTCACTGGCATCACTCATTCGGATGACCAGTGCAAGCATCAGTGTTGTGACCTGCAGTGGCGTCACCCCAGCATGCTTAGCCAGTGGGACATGGAGGTTAGAGGCAGCCAGACAGAGTTTTACTCTAAGCATATGTTTTATCCTTTCATTTGTCTTAACTCTTCCAGGTCCATCACTGTACTGAGTTCAAACTGCCTACAACAGCGGAGAAGTAAAGGAAGATGGAAATGGAAAGACGTCTCAGAGGGCAGAAAGGCTTTTCCTGTGCTTCTATATTAGATCATCGAAATGACGCAATTTTGGATGATCTAATAACGAACCCAATATCAGGAAAGCTGAAAACAGCGAAGCTGCACGTTGGCCGTTGTTGTGGCTTTTCAGCGCTGTGGAAAGTTACGGGTTGGGTTAAGGTAAGTGTGTGATTGTGCGGACGTTCGGGTTAGGGCGTGGGTTGGGTGAGTTAGAGTTAGGGCACGGGTCAGGTAAGTGTGCAATTGTGACAGAATTCGGGGTTAGGGGCGGGTTAAGTGAGTTAGGGTTAGGGCGTGGGTGAGGTGAGTGTGCGATAGTGATAATTTGGGGTTGGAGCGTGTTTAGTGAGTTAGGGTTAGGGCATGGGTGAGGTGAGTGTACGATAGTGAGAATTTGGGGTTAGGGGTGGGTTAAGTGAATTAGGGTTAGGGCGCGGGTGAGTGTGCGATAGTAACGGACCTTAGAGTTAGGGTCTGGGTTAAGGTGAGTGGACAGGTAGTAGTGTATGTGCAGTGTAGTATAGGGTTAGATGTAACTTTTAAATGTATGTGTGTGGATTGCTGCTTTTTAGTGTGTTTCTGGTGTGTGTTTCTTGGAACAGCAAATCTTTTCCCTGGGAAAAAATTCACTTTTTTGAGGTTTCAATATTGTTAGGGTTCGGGTTTTGCAGTTCGACGTTACGGCATTCGATAATGAGCCGTTTCGATGATCTGATATAGACCCTTTTCCTGTTAGTGAAGTGTGTATGCTACATGCACTACTACACTATAAAGCTTTAATAAGATGCATAACATGTGCCTCTGCTAATGATGTCTCATTTTGTTATCTGTTCCTTCTGCATGCCCAGTTGTACTTCTGGCACGTGAACAGCAGCAAACATCTCAGCATGTGCTGGTCAATGCCTCTAGTGCTGCAACACCAGTGGGTGCCAGGCCTTGTTCTCAGCAGAAGGATGATCATCCTCCTGCTGAAAGTGACACAGAGAGCTTTATTTGCTTCTGTGGCAACCACACAGGAGGGGAGTGGATGATCCTCTTCAGATATTGACCCATAGGGATAACCTGTGGTCACCCAGCATCAACTACATAGGCTAGTGACATCTGTGAAGTGCTGGAATCTGGTCTCCTGTCTCATGACTGTAGAGTGCCTTCTAGCATGATTTGAATAGTCAAGCAGCCAGATGGCCCCAGCCATCAGACTCACAGAGGTGCAGCTTGTACATGATGTCAGCCACAAAGATGACTGATATTTGTGTGGGTTGGTTGGTCTCTGAGATGACCTTTGGGACAGTGTGGCATCAGCTATGTACCTGACACTGTCTTTCATTCTTGTGTTGTATCATCTTGTGTGTCACTACTCATAATTTGTCATCTAACCCTCCTCCATCTTTATCATTGTGCCCACCCTCTGTAATTATCTGTTCATCCACCATTGCCCTTACTTTTTGTGCCAATACTGCCCCATCTATGTCTACATCTTATGTTTGTTTTATGCCCTTGCAACCTTCCTTTACTCACTATCCTCTCCCCAATGGTTCCTTAATACATTCTTTAGTTACCCTCCTCTTTTTATATGAAAAATGGAATCCTTGACCATAAAAAATTGCTCCTTCCTCACAGTTATCCCATAAGGATACCCTTGTGTGCTTTCCTTTGCTTGCTATTCACCCTTCTTTTAGTTTCCTGTGTCTTCCTTTCCCCTATTTGCATTATGAGGTAGATTGGCATTTTGGTGTACTAGCCTTCCTTAGCCTGTTTGCCATTGCAAGGGCATACTTTCTCTGTCATTGACTACTTTAGTCTACTGCACTTTTTTATAATGATTTTTTGGGACCCCTTAACATCGTTCTACCAGCCTGCCTGCCCATTGCCCTACATCCACACCGAGTCTACCAGCTATTCTCTTACACCCCCCCACCGGACTTAACCTGGTATTGCTGAGGCTGGTTGTGGATCCTAACAGCATTTGGGACCTCAGCTGTCTTTGCATCTATCTGTTTTTTTTTATGCCCTATCCACTCCCTTTCCTGTTTCCTGCTTCTGAAGGCAACTCCCCTCTTTGGACCACGCATCCCCATAGGGATCGTCATTGACAATTGCCCTCCCATATATGATGGGCATGCCCATCCCTCTCTACCACTCCATCAGTTGCCAAAGGTATTAACTGAACCTGGGTCACCTGGACTGTAGTCAGGACTTTATCCCTATATGCCACCAGAGCAGGCTTCAGTCTCCAGCATTTTGATAGCATGACTCCACCTCTGAGCCTGGCTAATGCTGTTTGTTACCTCCACTTATTTTCTACGCACTCCATTTCATGGACTACTGGAGCTATAGAAGTCCTGACTCATATCTAAGCCACTTTGAGCTGCACCACTGTATAGGATTCTTGAAATTTACCACTGTGCAGCTGTGATGTGCGCGTTACGAATAGCAGCATAGGTCTGTTACACGCTACTCATCCCAAGACTTATTGTAGCACCTTTTCATAAGGCATTTTACAAAACAGAGGAGATTCAAGCAAACGCAATTCTCCTTGCCTATCTTTGGCCATTTTTTCATGAAACTGTGGAAAATTAAAAATGCATAACTATCAGCAGGGTCTTGCAAAATAATAAATAAATACATGCATTATGCTTCTTGGAAACAAGGCAGCCTTGAAATTTCTGAAGTCTGATGATTATATTTGAGTGACGTGTACTGTAAAAAGAAATCCAATGCACTACATAAACATACCATCATCCATCAACAAGCTAGATTTATATTTATTGTAAATATGTTTAATTAAAATTGCTTTTCTGAGAATTTAGACAACAAAGATTTTGGGTTATAAGAACTAAAGGTCTTTTAAGCCCAGGGCTAAATGAGATGGTTTGATTGTTAGCATGTTTTTATTAATACTTAATTTATTTTTATTTATTTTATTTTACATTTGTTGGCTGGGCTAGTCTAGCTGGATACATGTCCATTTTCAGTACAGGCCCAGGGAGATAAGCTCCAAGCATTAGTAAATTACAAAAAAAGATTACAATAGTTAAAAAATGACTAAATTCAAATACAAAGAAATTAAAAAAGATTTAAGAGAATCAAAAATTGTTTCTGTGAATAATAGCTCACAGGCTGTGCAAGGTTAAACATACAATTGAGTACAAGGACATTCAGTATTTTGAAAATAATGATTAGTAGGTCTGAGAAAGAGAGAGAGAGAGCAGAAGAAGGCAAGAATCACAAGGGCTAGAATAAGGTTAGATTCTATTGATTAAAGCTGCAGAGGGGACAAAGGATGGAAGGAAGGGGTATAGAAAAAAGAGCATTAAGGGGAAAAAGGTAGGGTTTAGAATAGGGACAAAGCCAATGAAATTTCAGATGTTCTTTGAGATGTTTCTTGAAGAGTGGTGTGGATGAGAGCGATGTGAGAGTACTAGGAAGATTGTTCCAGATTTTACCCACAATGTTAGTAAAAAGTGAGTCACCAGCTTTATTGTTTGATTTAATATTGGAGATTAATAGCTTATTTGCTGAGCGAAGTGTTGCAAGATTTCTATATGGGGAGATCAGGTTGGAGAGGATTGGGGTATTGTTTGGGTGATAAAGAATATTATGTGAGATAAGCATTTGCTTATACAGTAGATGGTTTTGTAGTTCTGACCATCCAAGTTGTTTAAGGTTGTGACAGTGGTGGGTTCTGAAAGGGGTGGCAGTGACAAATCTAGCTATGTTACTATAGCTAGTTTCAAGCTTGCTTAGATTGTATTTTGATAGATTGGTGTATATGGCGGAAGCATAGAATAGAGTAGAAGTTAGGTGAGTTTGGGCAATGGGGGTTTTAGCTAGTGGTGTGAGGAAGGGTTTGATTCTATACAGAGAGCCTAGTTTTTTATTGACAGTCTGTATAGTATTGTTGATATGTTCGTCGAAGCTGAGGTTATTGTCTAAGGTTATACCCAGCAGACGAGTAGTAGTGTCAGGGGAAATAGTAGTTCCATTGTTAGAGATAATTGTGAAGTGGAACTCTGGTGACTTTTGAGTGGGGGCAAAGAGTAATAATTTTGTTTTTTTAGGGTTGAGGAGGAGGTAGTGATGGGTGAACCAATTCTCAATGGTGTTAAAAACTGCTTGAGTAAGGGTCTGAAGAGAGATAGATGACTTAGCAGTACAGATTAAGGTATAATCATCAGCGTATTGTATGCATGTGGCTTGAGGAACAGCAGTATTTAGATCATTAATAAAGATGGAAAATAGAAGAGGGCCAAGGATAGAGCCTTGAGGGACTCCAATGTTTACAGGGAGGGGTATGGAGAGATTATTGTCCCAGAGCACTGCTTGTTGTCTATTTTTTAGATAGGATGTAAACCACAATATTGCTTGTGGGTCAAGAGATTGGGCTTTCAGGACATTGATTAGTAAGTCATGGTTAACCATATCAAAGGCTTTTGATAGGTCAATGAATAGTGCAGAAGATAGAGAGTTATTATTTTAATTCTTGTTAATGCAGTCAGTAAAAGATAGAAGGGTGGTAGTTGTACTATGAAAGGGCCTAAAGCCGTGCTGACAGTTGGCAAGTAAGTTATTGTGGAGCAGATGTTGGAGTAGTTGATGATGAATACATTTTTCCATTATTTTGGCTAGTGGAGAGAGTAATGCAATTGGTCGGAAGTTGGAGATATCAGTGGATTTGCCTCCTTTATGTAAGGGGATTATATGGGAGACTTTCCATATGGATGGGATGTTACCTTCTATGATTGTTCGGTTTATAAGGATGGATATGGGATATGCTATGACTTTGGAAGCTATTTGAAGGTATTCTGCTGGTAGGTGGTCGGCAGAAGGGGTGCAAGGTTTGAGTTTTTGAAGGAGTTTGCAGATAAAGGATGTTGGCACAGGTTGTATATGGAAGGGAGGCACCGAACTGTCTGTGTTTTGTAAAGTGCTGGGGGAAATGGGAGATATTGTGTTTGCAAGAGTTTGTATAGTTTCTGTGAAGTAATTATTAAGGCATCTGCTATTTGCAAAGGGTTATTATGGGGAACTGAAGATGGGGCTGGAGTTTTGGTATGTCCTGGATGGAGAAGTTTATTAATGCCTGAACAAAACTTTTTAGGGTTATTTGGGTGTGATTGTTGAAGGTGGAGATAGTAATTTTTCTTGTCTAAGACAATGTTATTCTTGGTTGCATTTCTTAGCTGTTTAAAATAAAGGTGGTCAGCAGAGCTCTTAGTGGCTCTCCATCTGGCCCATATTTTGTTCCGTAGGAGTATTTTGTCCTTTGTTTGTTTTGTGAGCCATGGGGCTGTTTTAGTCCTAACTCAGGAAGAGCGAAGGGGGGCATGGAGATCTAGGATTTGTAGGGACTTGGTATTAAAGTAAGAAACTGCTTCATCTAGATAGAGTTGTTTCAGAGATGATCAGTTACAGGCCTTTAGTTCGTTCTGAAAGTTCTCTGCTTTAATTGTTGAATATTAGCTAGAATAACTTTCTTGATTACTCAATAGTATTCCAGAATTTTCTAGATGACAGAATGTTTATCTGTTCTTAGTTTTTTGTTCATGGATAGTTACACTAAGCTAAAAGAATAAAGCTACATTTATTTTATTATGGCATTTACCTGCAGTAATGCCATGTTTCCACTTGATGGCACCAAAACAACACATGTTTTACACTACATTTGTTTTGAGTTTTTTTTTTTTTGAAAAAAATTGTTTTATTAGATTGCTAACGTTGCCTTTTGGACATTTAGCTGAGTGCGAGCCTTAATAACCTCATGGACTTTAGCAGACAAGGCTGTCTATCAAGAACTGCTTCTTAAATGTTAAGCAATGGCTGGGTGGTGTTTTATTAACCCGAGGAATCCAGTATTATGTATAACTTTGTCTTTTACTATTGTCTTATGACTGATTTAAGCAATAACCCTCGCCTGGGTGGTAAAGCTGGATTTACCCACGGTTGGTGTGGTTTGGTCACGAGGGTGAAGCCCGAGTGACCAAACAAAGACAACCATGGGTAAATCCAGCATTACCCACACCCAGAAGTGGGTTATTGCTATTATACAATGACATAATTTTAGAAAAAAAGACTTACTTTTCTTAAATAATGTCCTTGTATAATGGCACGGTGCTGTCCTTCCGCTGCTGGACAGCTCCACTTTGCCATTGCTGATGTACTGCGCATGTGTTTGGAACTTGCGTTCCCACGCATACCCAATACATCCATGCTCGGGAAAGTACGCAATGGAGAAAAGAAGATCTCCGTTACTCTGTTTTTCTGTAATTTCTTTTTTTTAATATTGGTTTCTGGCAATTTAGGGATAGGAGAGCTGCACTCCCGACTCCGCACGTGCAAGAAAGACAGCTTGAAGAAAATACAAGGGAAATCAGGTACATGTATTTAATTTTAAATACCGTCCCTGATTTTCTTTCTATTTTCTTCATGCCGTCTTTCTCGTATGTGTGGAGTCAGGACTACAGCTTTATTTTTTTTTTAATTAAAAAAAAAATTAAAACTTTGACAATATACCAACAGAAAAAAAGTCCGGACGACAGGACCTTTTCCTTTGGTATATTGTCGGATTTACAACGGGCATGCTGGCCAATCAGTATGCACGTTTTGGAATAATAATGGCCAGTCATTGTATAATAAACAATATAGAAGGAATTCCTGAGCTTATTCATGGTGCTGTTTTTACTGTTGTTGGATTTTAAATGTCTCTACACAGGCAGTGTAGCTGATGAACCCTTGCACTGAGTGTTGGAAGGAAGAAATACTCAAAAACAATTCACATTAATCTCAAACAAACAGTGATTCCACTATGTCTACTTTTCAACTTTATGAACTACGACCAAAAGTTAATTTGACCACCTGAGATCACATGGTAAGAATCAAATCAGCTGGTTGTCAAAAATAGACAGATTAAGACGATATGGATCACAAACGGGAATGCCATTTTGAAGCACTAGACTTCATCTGGAAAATACAAGCTTTATCTTCTTCAAGGAATGTCTGGTGCAAGTGATCAGGCAATCCACAGAAATACATGGGGATGGGTTGCAGCTGTGGACAATAAAATGACCATCTTTGCAGACTATCTACTGACAATAAAAAGAAAACAAGATTAATTTTCAGTGACCTTAACAACTGATGCTGCATGAGCTAAGATTGCCCACCAAGCTAGCATTCAGCCGATGGAAGCTCCACCTCATCATGGTAAGAAGGGATCCCTGACTCCCTCCAACTCCTAGCCATGTTACTCATACCTCTGAAGCTCTCAGTGCAAAAAGTCTGGACAAAGCCAGAAAGAATAGGGGGACAAAGGCCCAAAAATAGGGCAGAATTTAAATATTGCTTTTATAAACTTAGAATATTGCTAGAATAACATATGTTACATTATTATTATGTATTTTCTGAAGGATATAAAGTCTGAAACTCAAAAGTCTACATTATTTAGTCTTAGGTTCATAGGTTCATAGGTTCATACTAGGCTATCTGCCCTAGGGCATTTATAAGCCTAGCCAGAGTGTGTTTGGCTTTTGCCACCCATTTTAAATTAATTTTGCTATGCCCTTTTTCGAGGTTAGTATACTGTGCCTCTGTCTAACAGTGACACAGAAGTGATACCCGGGGTAAACCTACAATTCCCCATCCACTCATCAAGATTCCTCTTGAAGAGAGTCAATGAGGGACTCTGCCTAACCTGGACTGGGATTTTATTCCAGAGTGAAGGGAGCCTCTGGGTTATGAATCTGTCCCTCCAGCATGTCCTATTTATTTCAGTGCTGAGGTTCAAGTCTCGAGCGCGTAGCTCAATGGGATTTGGATTTTCTGAGGTGCAGCATGTCCATTAATTCCTGGTTGGACATGGCTTTATACGTCAGGCACAGATCGCCTCTGAGTAGACGGTATGCCACTGAGTAGAGCTGGAGTTTCTTTAATCGGGCAGCATATGGCATCTGTTTCAGCCCTTTGATCCTCTTGGTGAGATACTTTTGGGGTCTTTCCAGTTGCTGCAGGTGTCTGGTAAGGTACATCCCAAAAGGGGCATTGTACTCAATTATGGGCCTGATGAGGGATGAGGAAAGAGGCACGATGACCTCCCCTGATCTAGATGTGAATCCCTTCATGATTAGGTGGGCTATATAAAATGTTTTTCTAACCACTTTGGCCACGTGGCTGTCAAATGAGAGATTGCTATCAACTTGGGTCCCCAGGTCCCTAATTACTTCTTCCATACTTAATGGATTACCACCTATGTGGTAATTTGTGGGCACTTTGTTTTTGCCAAAGGGGATGACTATACACTTTTTGGCGTTTAGCTTGAGGCCATGGCTCTGGCACCAGTTGTCTGTTTCTATGAGGCCCTTTTGGAGGATGCTTGTGTCGGCTGGAGAGTCAATTATAGTGCCCAGTTTGCAGTCATCTGCGAACTTGGTCAGCCACAGTCCTTCCGTGTTTGCCTGTAACTCCGAGAAATATATACCGAACAGGAGAGGTCCCCGGACTGAGCCTTGTGGGATGCCACTTGTAACTGGTTTGGAGTCTGACATGGCTCCAGCAATTCTACCCATGTGGGTTCTGTCCTTGAGCCAATTTGCAACCCATCAAGTGACATAGGGGTTTATATTTAAGCTGGTGAGCTTATCTATAATGCCCGAGTGGGGTATTGTATCAAAGGCTTTAGCGAGGTCCAGGTAGGCTGTGTGGACCACCTTCCCCTCGTCAATGGCCTTGGTGACTGTTTCAAAGAAATCGACCAGGTTTAAGAGGCAGGATCTGCCCTTAACAAAGCCGAACTGGGTAGGATCCAGTGTCTGTAGGTCCCCAATATCTTTTTTTATGAGGTCCATGATGATCCTTTCCATAGCTTTGCAGACCAAGCTAGTCAGGCTTATGGGGCGATAGTTTCCAGGATCCGTTGAGGCACCACCTTTGTGGAGAGGGACCACTGTTGCTGTACGCCACTCTTTGGGTACATATCCTGTGGTAAGGCTGAGATTGAACAGTAGTTTTATGTTTGGGTTTAGCTCTTCTTGGAGTTCATGTAGGACACAGCCCGGGACACCGTCTGGTCCCATTGATGCTGTGTTTTTTGCTTTGGAGAGGGCGGCTCTAACCTGAGCATCTGAGATGTCAGGGGTGCAGCACATTGCTGGGATAGATATTTGCCCTTTTGGTGGGGAGGGGGAGGGGGAGTTTACGCTGAACCTGTCAGCTAGGATGTTGGCAATGTCTGTGGGTTCACTGTATTTTTTGTCATTTTGGACTACTTCTGAGCATATCTGGGAATTCCCACCCAGGTTCCTAACATAACCAAAGAAAGCCTTGTGATTATCCTTAGTGTCCTGTGCAATTTTTCTCTCGAAGCTGGCCTTAGACGATTTTATGAGTGCCCGTAGTTTTTTGTTAACACTGATCAGTGATGCCTTCCCTTTTTGGGATTTTGCTCTATCATTTAGTAGCTTCCTCCTCCTATTGTATAGTTAGTTTATGGCTGGGGTTCACCAGACAGGACGTCTGCCTTTGGAGGACTGGGTCTTGGTTTTATTTGGATTGCATGATCCATGCATTCCTGAAGGTGTTCATAGAATGCATTTATAAAGGATTCTGCAGTCTGGGCCATATTTTCCACAGGCCCGGGGGCTTTGAAGGATTCCACCTCGGTTTTGAGGAGTGTGAAATTTGCTTTAGAAGTTTTCACTGTGGTTTTCTGGGCATGGGGTGGGGTCGGGATGTGAATATCCAGTGAGATTAGTTTATGGTCTGATCTTACCAGTGAGGGATACACTTCTGGTCTGGAGCATAGAGTCCCTATGTTGGTGATGATCAGGTCCAGTATGTTTTCCCCTCTTGTGGGAGTGGTAACAAGTTGTTCCATAGCATTTGAGTTTATAAATTCTAGGAACCTTTGAGCTAGGGTGTTGGAGCTAGAGTAATGCTCCCAGTCTATGTTTGGGTAGTTGAAGTCGCCCAATATAATGGTGTTTGGAGAGACCTTCATATTTTCCAGTGTTCTCAGGAAGGCCGAGTGGGGTTCCTGGGTTTGGGAGGGTGGTCTGTAGCAGGCTATAAACTGGAAGGCAGTTTTACCCACTGTTAGTTGCACATGGATAGGATCTGATGCTTCGTGCTGTGCCACCAACCTGGAGGTGTGGGTATCTTTGACAAATATTGACACTCCCCCTCCTTTTCTGGTTTGGTCCAAGTTTTGGGGCCGAAAAGCATGGTATGAGGTATAACCTAGGAGTGCTGGAGTGCTCTCGGGAGCCTTGGACCAAGTTTCTGTTACTGCACAGATATGGATGTTCTCCATGCTAAGGAGAGTTTCGAGTGCATGCATCTTGAGGTTTAGACTTCTGGCGTTGAGTAGCATTACTCTTAGTTTCTTATCCCTTGTGATACCTATGGAGTTGGGTTTGTCTTTTGAGCCTTGCCTAAAAAAGGCACTATGGGGGTAGCAAGAGCCTTTGCTAATATCCGTAAGCCCAGGGGTGACAGGTGCAAGCCATCCCTAGCGAAGCATCATGGCTTGTCGAGCATGTCATCCCAGGCTTACAGGCATTGGATCCCCTTTGAATGACACCAGTACTTAAGCCAATTGTTGAAATTGATCATCTTGTCTTCATATTGTGGCATCATTCTTGGTGAGGGTAAGATGCTACTCAAGGTCAGGGTCATACCGGCCTGGGCCACATGCTCAGAGAGCTCCACTATGTCTCTTTTCATGTAGTCCAGGGAGGTACGTCTCAGGTCATTCACATCAGCATGGACAATGACTGAGTCATATTTGTACTTGCCTTGGAGTGACCTGAGTGCTTGTGTTATGTGGCAGATCCTAGCGCCCGACAGGCAGCTCACCGTGACCTTCTCCTTGTTCAGCCTGGTGAGCGGGACATCAATGTGCCTGATGATAGAGTCACCTATTACATGTGTATCAGGTGTGTTGTTTAGCCTTAAGGGCTGTGACTGTTCGGCACACTGGCTTTGTGAGCTATGTGTTGCACATGTTTTGTTTTGGGGTAGCGGTTGCTTGGGTGTCTGCTTTGGAGTTCTCTGCTGCTTAGGCAGATTTTTATTTAGAGCCTCCGAGTATGTTTTTGTGTGTTTATGTGTTTGGTTTGCTGTCGTGGTAGGTCTATGTGAGACTGGAATTGTAGTGAGTGTAGTTTCCTTCTCCTCCTGACAGGTTTTGCCAGTACTGAGTTGAGAGAGCTTAGCCTCCAGTTTGGCTATATGGTTGCATCTCTCACATGTGTTGGAATTTGTTGGGAGGAGGAGAGGGTTGTCTGTGTACATGAGGCAGTTGTAACATTGCCTCAAGATTCCCAGATTCACCAGCTGGACCGGAGTGGAGATTGACAACTGACCTTTGGGCATGCTAGAATAGTATTGGGAATTCCTTTATAATTGAAAAAAAAAGGGCCAATGGGGAACAAGGTACTCAATGGGAGTTTGTGAGGGTGCAGTGCTTTTAATTTTTAGTGCTGACTTATATAATTGCTGTAGTGAGCAAGTGCCAGGTAACTTAAATGCAATGTGTTACAGGTAACCTAAATGCAAAAATGACAAACAGTAACTTTCTTTCAAGTGAAACAAGGAAATAAGTACAGTAAGCAATGCAGATGTCACTAGGGATCCACAGAAGCGCTGAAAAGCCACGTTTTAGGTGGAATTAGCGTTTCAGGGAAATAACAAGCAAACAAGCATACAACAAAGCTAGATTCAGCAGGCCTGGATCTAGTCTATGCTACAGCAAACAAGGTGTACCAATTCCAGTAAGAAACAGTTCAAATATGCAGGCACTATAAGCCTTTAACCAGAAATTCCCAGCTCAGAAGGGCAGAGTCTAGCCTCTCCTCAGTGACTTCAATCTTCAATGATTTGCCAGAAGGCCACAAATTTTATGAAGAACAAACCAAAAATATGAGGCCAAGATCTGGACATTCTGTGAAAATCTGTACAGTTAAGAGGTATGATTACTGCATACACCATCCATGACCCTCTCTGCCTATACTAGAATTGCTGTTTCCTGTCACTGTCCCCAACCCAGTCTGCACAAATGATGATGACTGTGCCCTGCCTTTTCCCTGGCTTATGGAAGCTTCGTAATGCCTGCGACACATTGTGTCCAGTCAGTGTACTGCACTGTATAACCTGGGTGTGTTACTGTATCTATCAGTTTTCTTCTGTTTGTCACAGCCCATAGGTGTCAACCCCAAGTTACTTCATCGCCAGTGCCATGACAGAATGCATCTGCACTTACCTCATAAGATGGTCCCCCACAACTGGTCAATCTGACTAGAACTGAAGTAACTCATCTGGTGCCCTGCACAAAACCCAGCAGATCCCATAGCAGGTGCCCCCCTCAATTCAAACATGAGGAGCAAAAAAAAAAAAAAAACTTAAGCAAGCTAAGTAGCAGCCCACAGTAATTACTAGCATACAACATACATACAGACATACACGTATGAGTACACACTCACTTCACATTAAGTGCTTACACTCTTCAGCCAAGCTGTAAATATAGTATCAGCATTCATTTATCAGTGATGGTATTGCACTCCCAAGCCATTGGGACCTGCTAATTGCACCCGCTAACAGCTTGCCCTGGGGACGTTATCCCTTCTCTCTGCCTGAGTTAGAGCTCTACCTGTGACAAATCCTACCTGACTTGGCTGTTCCTCTATTACTGCCACAGATAAGCTAGCAGTTTTTCTTGTAACAGTTTTCATAGCACTGATATGTAGCATTATGAACACTACAAATATTTTTCTGTAGGTCTGTATAATGCAATATGCCACCAAATCTATCAAGGCAGTGGAAGTCATCCTTCAGCAGTCCGAACAAAAATTCAACTTCCGAGCAAAAATTCAACAATGTTACATGTTTGCAACTGTGCAGTGTTGTACACCATCTCTGACAAGGTCTGGAGGCTGCAGACGGGGGTCATCAGACACAGTCTCAAGGCATATACAGAAAGTATCACCTGCAACATACAACAGCAGAAACCATTATGACCAATCTGATACCTACATTCTTGAGACAAGACTACTGTGGCCTCTCTTGGTGGCAATATTTACACCTACCACGTAGACGACCCTGTGGACAGTCCTCCCACAGGAAATGCTGGTTTAGATCACACATGTGCCTGGAATGTGAATTGTGAAAACTTCCTGGATGGCAAATAAACACACTGTATATAATACCATGTGCACTGCTCACCATCTGGTAGTTGATGGAATTGAAGCTCTTCTGTTTGATATACCAAATGTCAAATGTAGAAGATGGAGCCTTGAAGGCAATGTTGATGCATTTAATGACCCCAAGGACCTCATGGAGACAGACTATATCTTAGAATGCCTGTATAGTGTTGGTTATCTACCCTGCTGTCTGGAAATCATCCATACTCCTCTACTTGCCGCAGTATCATGTCATGGAACTGGTGCTGGATTCACGAGGTGGACACCTGTAAAACTCCAAGCATGTCCTCTGTCTGACACCAAAATATCCTCATAGCAAGGAGGGTTAATGCAACACAGACACCTCATGTTGACTGGCATAGGCAATTCACAGATGCCTTTTGATTTTGTGTAAGGGCAGCTCATATCTACTGGCTCCCATACATATATATTCTAACCACCCAGTAGCAGTTGACTGTATCTTGGTCATGGAGGTGATTGCATGTCAGCCTGACATACTCTTCTATGATGTAGAGGACAGTGATGCATAACATCATGGGCATTGGCTCCAAAGGTGGCCACTAATGCATGTTTACCAGATGCTACTGCCATCACCTTATCATCCTCAATAAACCTGCTCATCGAGAAATGATGGTATTTATAAAAAATGGTCACCAGTGCTTGCTTTGCTAGTTTTATAGGTTTCTGGATCATGTTACTGCATTTATTTCATCATTTGCATACATAATGATTCTCATTAACACTATGCCACTATGCCACTCATTTGCATGTCATTGTGCATTTACCTGCATGTAATACATATCTTGCCATTTTACCACTAGGGGAATCGTACTACACATGTCTCAGAATCAACCTTTCCGTGAGCATCACCACATAATGCACTATTTCTTTCTGAATACCCCCTATAGGGTGTACCTGTCGGCAGGTGGAATAGTCAAACTACTGGCAAACTTTTTAAATAACAGGAGAGATATTATTAGGTAGAGAGACTAGGCCCGACCATGCAGATGAAGTAAGAAAGATTTCTGATAGGTGGTTTGACAGACAATTATCATTCTGTAAATGGGAATAAAAGAAAACAAGAAAGAAAATTTCTAAGATACAAACAATATTAGACTAGAATAACATTTATTTTCTCAGGAGACAGCCTGCATCCATTTCCTGCTGGCTGATCTTGAAGCATATCAAATTTAAAATGGCGAGTGAGAGATAGGTCATGCATGATGGGAGGAAGACAGTGAAAGGCTGTCTGGGAAATTTTTAACTGCTAAATTGTCCTAATGCCCTGTGGCATCAGCAAAAACTCAGGAACTGCATTCTATGAAAGATGGTAAGAACTACAAACTGAAACAAAAAATGAAAACTGTCTTCTAATGAACTTCCTGTGTCATTTTGACATGAAAGCACAAAACCATGAAAGTGTTCATTCTTCTGTTATAATACGTTTTATTATTCATTTTCCTATGACATTAGTCCCTATGGTTACCAAAGATGGACCGCATCACTTCAGATATTTCTCTCCATAGTGGTATTTAGCATTATTGAATGGTTTACTCAGGTATCAGGGAACAAGCTTAATACAGTAAAAAACAGAGACTTGGCCATAGACTTTAAGCTCTCATTAGCACTGCCTAATGTTTGGTCAGAATGAGTACAAAATACATTTTCTAGAGCTTTATGTCATCAAAGAATTGCCAACAAGCATAGTTGTGCACTCCTACAATTGATGAAATTCTTTGGAAGAATCAGATTGTGCTGCTAGGTGAGGCACTTCTGCCTAGTGAGTTTTCCCTTTTAACAAATAAAGAGAAATGAAGACCATAAAAGTGTCCTTATTTCCATCAGTGAACCTACGATGGCACTGTTTGAAGCAGGGAAGTAAATTGAGGCATATGTCTCCATCAACAAACATCACGCTGTTCTATGTGCTCTTCTTATAGGTGTTCCCTGCTATCCCTAACCCTACACCACCACCTTGAGCAAAAATGTGTGCATTTCTACTTGGCTGAAGTAACTCAAATGCTGTTAAGAACAGAAGTATCTTTGACTCACTATCTGAAGAGGTGTCAGAGTCAATACTACAATCCTGATGTTTGAAAAATTCAACTGTGATTTTTGCAAAAACAGCAAATTAGCACAAATTCCCCCAATCACACAAGTATTTTTACAATTTTAACAACCATACTTATGCCCCTTAAATATTCAGCAGGCTCCCTTCAGGGGTCATCTACACAAAAATTCTTCCAAAATGAATGGTTGTTTAAGCAGACACAGACCTTTCAGTTATACTTTGAAGCTGCCATACTACAGGTTAACATGCAGTGGTTAGTGCCTATAATTCCCCTAACCCCCCACACACTTTTAGAAGAAACAGGAAATGAAGGAAGTACACATCACCTTACTAAACAACCTAACAGTTGGGGAACAGAAACAAGACAGTCCATCATACTGTAAGTCTATGATGTGCATAGTATGAAAAACAATATCAGTCACCAACTTCCTTCACAGTGCAGAACCAGTGATCACTAAATCTGACCCTGATACTGCTGGAGCTCTGCCACAAGGGCCAACACCCAAGCATTTTCACAGAGAAGTTTGTCTTTGTACAATAGCCTGTGGTCACTACACCTGACCCTGATGCTGCAGGATCTCTACCACAAGGGTCAACTGCCAAACATTTTCACTGAAAATGTCATTGTACAATAGTCTGTGGTCACTACATCCAACCTCAACAGTGCAGGAGCTATGCCACAAGGGCCAACTTCCAAAGGTTTTCATTGAGAATGTTATCGTTGTACAATAGCCTGTGGTCACTTCATGTGACCCCAGTACTGTAGGAGCTCGCCACAAGAGCCTACACCTAAACATTTTCACTGAGAATTTTGTCATTGTACAATTGCCTGTCATTACTACATCCAGCCCCAATACTGCAGGAGCTCTACCACAAAGGCCAACTCCTGAACATTTTCACTGAGAATTTTTTTATCATTGTACAACAGCCTGCAGTCACTACATCTGAGGCTGGTACTGCCACAAGGGCCATCTCCCTTCTATGGTTCAAAAGCTACTTATGCAATAGGTATCAGACAGCAAAATGGCACTCCACCCACTGGCTATATCACCCAGTCACCACAGGTGTACCACAAGGCTCTAACCTTAGTCCCCTATTCTTTAACATTCTCACCAACACCCTCCACACATCCAAAGAACAGGCCTCCCAAATACAGTATGCAGATGACTCCACATTCATTTGTGCTTCTGAAAGCATGGTACACCTCCAAAAATTATTCTAGAGGTTTTAATAGCAACTGAAACATGACTTTGTAACTCATGACTCATGCTCAACCCAAAGCAAAGACATAACTGCTACTTTTGTTCCCGCAAAATCCCTCCCTTATGAAAAAACAAAATTTTAAGTCCTCTCTCTTTGTAATACAACTATTGAAGTCACTTCTCATATCAAATTATTAGGGATGACAGTGGATGATAATCTTAAATTTGACCTGCATATACAAAAACTGTAAGAAAAACTCATCAAAAACTGAGAACACTTTATAGAGCCAAAAACTTTCTCACCAACACAACTAAAGCTACACTTTTCACTACTTATCTCTTCCCGACACTTCTTTATGGAGCTCCAATCCTTACTAACCTCTAGGTAACATAAAAATTAAAACATGAACAATGCTATAACAATGTTGCAAAATTTGCAACAAATGCATCTTTCAGACCCCACCACTACATAGCATTAAAAAGTCTAAATTAGAACCACCACATCAACTAAAATATACATAACTACTTACCACCTATAAAATTATCCAGAATCCCTCTGCTTGTCCAGCACTAAACAACATTCTACACAACTGTGTTTCCAATCGGTCATTACGATCCAATGACCAAAAACTCCCTGTCTCTCCACAAACCTATTAAATCTTCTGGGCACTGTCTGTATTTGCACCATGTTGCTAAGGCCTAGAAGTTCTTAACTGTATCCATCAAGTCAATACCCTTCCTCCCACCCATCCTTCAAAATAATTCTGAAAGACTTCCTAGCCAAAAGCTGGGTCTGTTTTTGCTCAACACCTGGGTAAACTATAGCCCTACATGTGAACCAATACCTATTCATACCCTAATCTCCTTACTCTGTCTTCCTTACTCACTTCTTACGTCTAACAATTTCAATCTCCTGGCTTTCTCTTTAAGTATATTATAAGCCTGCTTTTCTCTCACTCCAAATTGCAACTCCTGTTTGTATTAAATTTCTCTACAAACTGGCTAAAATTTATCTAAATATTAAATCATTTCATATAACTTGTATCTATTCCCAACCAATGTTTTCATATTAAATCTAATTTGGTATAATTGTTTAAACTGTGGTTCCTTATTTATATTATTTTTAAAGGATGTAAAATTAGTGTTCTTAAAATGTTTTACAATACTTTGGAGCTTTTCTCCCTGGGCTTATGCTGAAAATGAGCTTCCATCCAGTTGGACTTTCCCAGTAATCAAATTTCAGAAAATAAATAAAATAAATAAACAAGGCACAAAATATGCGGTGGGTACATACTTTACATGCAGGTGTCCCTTGTTGCTGTTCCTCATACATGCAGGGGTTCCTTGTTACTGCTCCTCAGTGATATGGTGGAAGAAGTACTTCAGTCACAGGCAACTAAAATTATAGGAAAAGAATCTAATGCAAGTTTTTCAATTTAAATCTAAAAAGGTATTTTCAAAGTGGAGCAAATTAGAGCTATGCTTCACTCAGAAGGTGTACAAAGACTGTGGTTTAGAAAACAAGTGCCTGAATCAGACATTTTTTGATCGTATGAGATGACTATTTGACCTAAATGTTTTGGCACTTAACTGATCAGCTGTTACAGCTAGAACATTCCTTGTCTGTATAGCTGTGTTCTATGAAAAATCATAGAAAAATGTCAAATGTCCTTAGAGTTCATGGCAGAAAATCCCATCAGGTTCAAGAGTTCAACAAAGTGTTATTTCCATCTCCAAATATTGTCCCTAGTTGAGGTAATTGTTTCTCCATTGTTGCTGAGAACAGCCTGGGCAATATTCCAAGCTACCCAAAGTCACTGTACCTTTTGCAAAAGCATCTCTGTGGTCACCAGAAAAATGTAGCATCCCCAAAGACACAAGTACCATCCAAGAAGGCCGGATATGGACTAATAACTGGTGCGAGAGCCACAGTCTAAAACTCAATCTCAAGAAATACATAATAGTATCCTTTGGAAAGACTGCTACCCATGGAAACTACCACATTGATAATGCATCTATAAGAGTAGATCTGCTGGTCAATGATTTGGGAACCATGTAGACAGTAGCCTGCCCTTTGACCATCATGTGTCAATGGAAATAAGGAAATAATAATATGTTGGGCAACTTATAAGCAAAGGTATACGGCATCTAGGTCCAAGGATGTCATTGTTACTTGGCCCTCATCATACCAATCGACTACAACTCACCCTTCAGGATGGTCGTGACCAGGCACATGCAACAACTGGAGAATCCACAGAGGTTTCTCCAAAAAGAATACAGAGCGTAACATACATGTCCTATGCAGACCTCTTCAAAGACCTCCAAAGCACCATTCTTGTACTCAGCATCCTACAGATTGCTGAGAAGAAATTTATGCCTGGCCTACAAAGCATCCTTTGATTTTTCTGTGATGGACCTATTACACATCCACAAAGCAAACAGCATCAGAATTACCCAATCTAGGGATCTAAACCTAATCTAAAACATAAATAAATTTTGTTTGAGGGACAGGTTTGTGTCTCTGAGACTACTGCTTCTCTGGAACAGGTTTCACATCAGACCTGCAGATGCTGAAAACAGACAAAAGGCCCTTGAACAGTAGGAGCATCCAGCTAAAAAATCTGGACATCTAATTAGTGTAAAAGTTAAATATCAAATAGCACATAACTTTTATGCTTCCAACAGGAATGTGAGATACTATTCAGAAATGCAGAGTTACAAAATGATGGAAAAATATAAGCACATATTAAAGAGACAGTGAAAAATCTATGGATTTTAATTAACTGTATTGCAAAATTCTACCAGACAAGGTCATTTATTTTTGCTTCAGGAAAAAAAAAGGAGATGTAGGATGACTGTCCTATTTTATTACATTATTGTTGCCACTAGTACGCTGGTCATGTAGTTTGGTTTTCTGTGTACCAGACAGCTTCAAAAGGCACATGTAATGAGGGGGATTTGGAATATTGTGTGAAGGGGTAAATCAAGCCTGAAAATAGGGACGTACGTCCAAAAATAGGGAAATACTGGGCAGGGACAAATCAGACCTAAAAATAGGAACATTCATCCAAAATAAGGGCAGTTGAGAGGCCTGTCTGCCTGTCTGCACAACTTATAAACAAAGGTATGGCATCTAGGTCCAAGGAAGTCATTGTTCTACTGTATTTGGCATTCATCAGACCTATTACTGAGTACAGTGCCCTCTTTGGTATGTAACTAACCAGGCATATCCAACAACTGGAATGTCCACAGAGGTTTCTCACTAAAAGTATACAAGATGTAAGTAAAATGTCCTTTGCAGACCACCTCAAGACCCTATCCATGTATTCTGTCTCCTACAGGCTTTTGAGGGGAGATCTATGCTTGGCATACTGGACATTGTCAGGCCACAGTCTGATGGACCTCCTGCATATCCAAAAAACAAACAGCAC
The DNA here is from genome assembly GCF_019279795.1 of Protopterus annectens. NCBI lineage: Eukaryota > Metazoa > Chordata > Ceratodontiformes > Protopteridae > Protopterus > Protopterus annectens. The sequence continues at coordinate 65,666,639 of NC_056741.1, read as the reverse complement.
CAGAATTACCTGTTCTAAAGACTTAAACCTTACCTGTCATATAAATAGGACCTGATGGAGAGACAGGTATATATATTCAAGAGACTACCCCGTCTCTGGAACAGGTTACCCATCCTAATGAAGCAGAGTTCCTCCCTAACTCAATTCAAGTGTAACTTGGGCAACTGGATGGAGAACAGGAAATCCATCCCTGGTTTGACACCTATGTCTCTAATGGACACAGGCAACCTGTAAATGGTTCATCTTCCAGGCCCCTGCTTGTAAATGTTTCACCTCCTAAGTCCCTACTTACACTTATCAAGGGTAACAGAACTTGTCAGAGATTTGGGATACATGTTTAGGCTTAAAAAGGCCCTTGTGGCCATTAGCCTAATAAATACATATTATACAATGACCCCCCCCCCATTAATATTCTAAAATGTGTACACTGATTGGTCAGCATGCACATTGTAAATCAGCCTTATACTAATGGAAAAAGGTCTGGTCGCCCAGACTTTTTCCATTAGTATAAGTCTTTTTTTACAGCAACGGAGAATGCAAGATCTCCGTTGCACACTGTCTCGCTATGTTAAAGGAGTTTAACATAGCGAGACAGCTTTAAAAAAGTAACGAAGATGTTCCTTTCTCCATTGCTTTTTTTAAAGCTGTCTCACTATATTAAATGGGTTTAACATAGCGAGACAGCTTTAAAAAAAAGCAACAGAGATTCTCCGTTGCTTTTTTTAAAGCTGTCTTGCTTTGTTAAACTCCTTTAACATAGCAAGACAGTTTGTAAAAAGCAACGGAGATCTTGCTTTCTCCGTTGCTTCCACCCGCAGCTCTGATGTACTGCTCAAGCATAAGCATGCGCAGTACATCAGAATTGTCGCAGAATGCCAGACAGCTGCAGAAGGGCAGCAAGGAGGCATTATATAATGCTACTATTTAAGAAAAATAATTATTTTTTTTCTTAAATAATGTCATTGTATAATACCAATAACCCACTTCTGGGTGTGGGCAATGCTGGATTTACCCACGGTTGTCTTTGTTTGGCCACTCGGGCTTCGCCCTCATGACCAAACCACACTAACCGTGGGTAAATCCAGCATTACCCACACCCAGGCATGGGTTATTGCTATATTAACCTATGTCTCTAGTAGTCAGAGTAGAGGCAGCCTATAAATACTTAACCACTCATGCTCAAGTTTACATATACCACTTAAAATAGCCCTATGGTATCAAAACTTGTCAGATGTACTTGGGGAAACATGGCTAGATTTAAAAAGTTCCTTTGGGGTGTTTAGCCTAGTTATCACCTATGAAACTATTGTCCATAGTCTCACCAAAGTAGTTCTTTATTTCAATGACTGCTGTAGCTCTTGCTTTCCTGGACTGTCAGTACCTTGGAATCAAGTCTGATCACCTTTCACCACCAACCAGCATTTGATTGAAATCCTTTTTCTTTAATTTAATGACTTTGGTTATTGTTGGTGTTAACCGGGAATCCTTTTGGGTTTCTATCATGTCAAACACAAATTACCTCTCAGTCAAAGCATCCTGTCACCACTTCCTCTACTGAGGTCTTGAACAGGCTCCATGTAGACTCTCCATCTTCCAGCTCCAGCATATCTGACAAGCTTTTTCAGAAGTGGACATTCCACTTATCTCACACATAAGCACCTTCCATACATTTCCAGGGTAAGCACACTTTTTTTTGGTTTTGTCCAGCTGCTGCCTTGTCATCTGAACTAACTATCCACCAAACGTTTATCAACACCTGGTTTGGCCCCACTGTCTAAAATACATAGCATCAGGTCTGGTACCACAAATGCAAAGCCAATCATCAATGCCACAAATGCAAAGCCAAACATCAGTACCACAAATACAAAGCCAATTATCAATCTTTTGATCCAAGGTGCTCTAGTAACAAATACAGTTATAAGCATCCTTGAATTTGAACATGATGTTCATAATGGGAAATCCCTGACTAGTACAGTCATCCAGTAGCAACTCTGCATTTCATCTCAAATCACATACTCCCCGAGGCATCTCCATCATTCCTCAAGTAGCCACTGAAGAGTTGTAGTAGGACTACACAGTTGGCAGGTGGTACCCTGTCAAGTACCACACTCATGGGCAAGACTGCACAGTCGGTAGGTGGTACCTTATCAAGCACCACACCATGGGGGGAGACTGTGGTTTTGGTATGTGTACCCCCTATCGACACATACCCATAGGCAGGACTACTGAGTTGGGTGTGTGACAGACCTGTGGCCCCCTCAGACCTATGGCCAGGACTACACTGTCAGTAGGTGGTACCCTATCAAGCACACATCCATGACCAGGACTACACAGTCGGTAGGTGGTACCCTATTAAGCACAACACACAGGACTGGACAGGACTACACACGTAGACAGTGTACATAATCTTTCTACATACTCATGGACAGGGACTACATAATGGATAGTACTATCCAGCACCACAAGCCAACCCTATGAAGCACCATAATCATGGGGCAAGACTACACCTATGGGCACCATACCCCTATCAAGCACTGCACTCATGATCGCCATGACTGCCTGTATCGCATCATGAACGCCAGGTATTGCAGTCACACTGAGGTAACCCTGTTGCCTGGTAGTGAAAATTCAAACTGTATGGACTCAGCTGAAGGCTTGTGAATATCATTACATTCACCCTGGGTGCTCTTCTGAGGAACACCTGACAATTATGAGAGAGACCAGTCCGAAACTGAGAAGTCTGGCTCCAGAAATGAGACTGTATATACAAGTAAAACCAACTGTATCTAGATGGCATTTTTCAAGTTCCTTTAAAAGCTCTGGCCATACCTCTCAACCTCTTAACGCAAGAAATATGGACAAAGCATAAAATAATGGGGGGCAAAGGCCCAACAATAGGTACAGGTTTAAAATTTGTTCTTAACTTAGAAAGCTACTAGAATAACAGGATTTGTGTTAGCATGCATTTTTCTGAAGGATATGAAGTCTGGAACTCAAATATATACCATTATTTGGTCATTATTTAGTGACTTAAATCATCTGTGATTTGCCAGAAAACTGCAGATTTTATTAGGAACAGACCAAATATGTGAGGCAAAAACGTGGACATTCTGCAAATATCTGAACAGTTGAGAGGAATGGCTCTGGCTGCTTCCCCATCAGTAAGGTGACATTTTTTAAATGTATTATTTGTTATTCAGATAAGCCCACTGAGCACAAGTGCCACCATCAGGGTCGACTAGGGAGCAACTCTGGTTAACCGACTTGCTCCAAATCACGCAGTAAGTAAATGGAAGCTGAGGAAATCAAAAAAACGAAGCAGTTTGACAGTTGATACTCTTAGTCCTCCGTGCTAAGTCCCAGACATTCCATGCCACTTCAGCCATTTATATCTATCTATCTATATATATATATATATATATATATGTATATATATATATATATATATATATATATATATATATATATATATATATGTATGGATCTACTTTAATCCATCAAATTTACACATTATCAAAACTCACATAACTGCTCACACTTAAGCGAAAGTGCGTTTAAATGAAAATGCACTTTCGCGAAAATCATTTCACTGAATTAAAAAAAAACATTAAAAACAAATAAAAAATAAAACAAAGCATTTATGCTGCAACCCCCCACACCCCCACTACTTATATATACAAACTCATAGATCGCACTACAGTGGGGGAAAGGGAATATTCCCTTATCCTCACTGTACCACGATCTAGCAAAACTACTCGATGGAATGAGTTTCGCAAAGGTGCGTTTTCATTTAAATGCACTTTTGCTTAAATGGGAGTGATTAAGTGAGTTTCGATAATGTGTAAATTTGATGGGTCGAAGTCGATATATATATATATATATATATATATATATATATATATATATATATATATGTATATATATATATATATATATATATATATATATATATATATATATATATATATACGCACATTTGCTTTCCCCACTCTGTACCTGCCAATTCTCTCAACACTAATCATATCAGCTAAGGCCATTTGTTCCCCTATCCTGGGTGTTGTCCAGTGAGGGCATATCTATTATTGACTCTAATCCCCGCCCCCTGCAGAGGATAAGCAAACTGCCACTAGATCCTCATAGTTTAAATGAAGGCTCCTTTGTGCTTGTGATGAGGGCTACTGTGTTTGTGGTTTAGCAGACAATCTCACCCAATTTTGTTTCCCAAAGGTCAAGCATGCCCATCTTTGCTATACCATCTCAGTCGGTTGCCTGATCCACTAATCAAACGTGTTGCCTGAGCTACAGTTAGGGCGTTTTCCATCTAGGCCAGTGGAGCCTGGGCATTACTAGGATCTAGGTCATTCTAATCTGCACTTCTCCTGGCCGCCACATAACATGAATTGAACCTGATACCCCCACTATTTGTCTTGCGGACAGTGACCTTCCTTCACATCTCCAAGCAGCTGTTTTGAGCTGAGCCTGAACAGTTACCAATATTTACCCACTCATCAGTCATTTGCTAGAAAATATCACCCAGGGGTCTGGGCAAGAAATGGGTCCTAGTATCCCCACCCGCTCTGGGCAATATTCTGTTATTTGTTAAATGGACCTTCACAGGGTTTAAATTCTGGATCCTTGTTCATCTATTTTTCCTGTCAGAGCTTTGCAAAGGGTATCCTACTAGCTGCAGAAATACTCAAGAGACCACAGTTTTAAGTTTACAGTGGCAAGCAACCCTTTGACCATGACAGGGTCATGATCCATAAGTTCTTTTTTAATGTTTGGTGTGGTTGCATGAGCTGATTCCCTTTAGTATACACCCATGTTAATACAGAAAATCTTTACAAGAAAGCATCAGGCATCCAAATGCATTGTCCAGTCTAAGAGAGTTGTTGTCTAAGGGTCATTATCTCCATGCTCTTGACAATGACCTTAGCAAGGACTTTAATGGCTGAGAAGTAGCCTTCCCACTTTGCCAAAATGATTCTCCTGAGGCGTCATTGGTGGTTCCTCTCAAAGCTGTTTAGGAGTTTTGGTTTAGTCACTTATATCTCATATCAATAAAGAGATCTAAGAATGAAAACAGGGACTGCATACCCAGGTGTTGGTGTGCATTCCTAGGTCATAGCCCATGAAGATGCTCTAAAGCAGAGTCTGCACAGGAGGTCATATTGCTCTTAATCAATCTATGCTCATTGTTTCATAGTTTCATAGTTTCATAGTAGTGTACTAGGCTATCTGCCCTGGGGCATTTACAAGCCTAGCCAATAGTGATGTGTCTTTCGCCACCCCGTATTATATAGCTGCGCCTCTCTAGTAGTGACACATGTGGGACCCCATTATTTAGTATACTATACCTCTGTCTAGTAGTGACACTGAGGTGACTCCCGGGTTAAACTTACGATCTCCCAACCATGCATCGAGATTTTTCTTGAACAGTGCCAATGAAGGGCTCTGTCTCACATGAACTGGGATTTTGTTCCACGGTACGGGTAACCTCTGTGTTATGAATCTATCCCTCCAGCATGTCTTATTTATATTTGTGCAGAGGTTGAAATCCTTAGCTCGCGTGGTTCTGGTGGATTTGGATTTTTTGAGATGGAGCATGTCCATCAGTTCTTGGTTGGACATGGCCTTATATGTTAGGCAAAAATCACCTCTGAGCAGGTGGTATGCTACTGAATAGAGCTGGAGTTTCTTTAATCTAGCTGGATAAGGCATATGTTTGAGTCCCATGATCCTCTTGGTGAGGTACTTCTGGGGTCTTTCCAGTTGTTGTATGTGCCGGGTGAGGTACATCCCAAATGGAGCATTATATTCAATCATGGGCCTGATAAGGGAGGAATATAGAGGTGCAATGACCTCCTTTGATCTGGATGAGAATCCCTTCATGATGAGATGGGCAAGGTAGAAAGTCTTTCTGACCACTTTGGCAACATGGTTGTCAAAGGAGAGGTCACTATCAACTTGAGTCCCCAGGTCTCTGATTACTTCTTCCGTACTCAGTGGGTTATTGTCTATGTGATAATTTGTGGGTACTTTGTTTTTCCCAAAGGGGATGACTATATATTTTTTGGCGTTAAGTTTGAGGCCATGATTCCGGCACCAGTTGTCCGTTTCAGTGAGACCTTTCTGTAGGATGTGTGTGTCAGCAGGTGAATCGACTATGGCACCCAGTTTGCAGTCATCTGCAAACTTTGTCAGCCATAATCCTCCCATATTTGCTTTCACATCTGAGAAGTAAATGCCGAATAAGAGCAGTCCCAGGACTGAGCCCTGTGGGACACCACTCGTGACTGGTTTTGAGTCTGACATGGTTCCAGCAATTTTGACCTTATGGGTTCTGTTTTTTAGCCAGTTTGCCACCCATCTTGTGACATATGGATTTACATTTAGGCTACTGAGCTTGTCTACGATGCCAGAGTGTGGTATTGTGTCAAAGGCTTTAGCCAAGTCCAAGTAGGCAGTGTGGACAGCCTTGCCCTCGTCGATGGCACTAGTGACTGACTCGAAGAAGTCAACCAGGTTTAAGAGGCAGGATCTGCCTTTTACAAAACCAAACTGGGTGGGATCAAGGGTCTGCAGATCCCCAATGTCGCCATTTATGAGTTCCATGATGATTCTTTCCATAGCCTTGCAGACCAGGCTGGTCAGACTTATGGGTCGGTAGTTACCAGGGTCAGTGGAATTTCGGAGTGGGACCACTGTTTCTGTGCGCCAGTGTTCCGGTACATATCCTGTAGTGAGGCTAAGATTGAATAGCATTTTTAGGTGCGGGTTTAGTTCATCTTGAAGTTCATGTAACACGCAACCGGGGATACCATCGGGTCCCATAGATGCTGTGTTTTTTGCTTTGTTGAGTGCTGATTTTACCTGTACGTCTGAGATGACAGGTAGGTTACATTCAGCAGGGATAATTATTTCACCTTTCGGGGGTGAGGGAGGGGAGAAATTTACACTGACCCTATCTGCCAGAATATTGGCAATATTGGTAGGGTCAGTGAATTTTTTGTCGTTGTGTACCTCAGAGCATATCTGAGAATTTCCTCCCAAGGTTCTGACATAATTGAAGAAGGCCTTGTGATTGTCATTGGTATCCTTGGCAATCTTTCTCTCAAAGTTGGCTTTAGATGTTTTTATGAGAGAACGTAGTTTTTTACTTGTGCTGATCAGGGAAGCCTTTTCCTTGTGGGATTTGGCTTTGTCCTGCAGTAGCTTCCATCTTTTGTTGTACAGTTTGTTTATAGCCGGGGTCCACCAAACCGGGCATCTTCCCTTGGTGGAGAGGGTTTTGGTTTTAGTTGGGATTGCTTGATCCATGCATTCTTGGAGATGTCCATAGAAGGCTTTTGTGTAGGATTCAGCATTTTGGGAAGTGGTTTCCATTAACCCAGTAGGCTTAAAGGATACCATTTCTGACTTAAGGAGCGTAAAGTCAGCTTTTGAAAAGTTTTTCACTGTAGTCTTTTGTTCTGGGGGTGGGGGTGGGATATGTACATCCAACGTTCATAGGTTCATAGGTTGGTACTAGGCTATCAGCCCTAGGGCCTATACAAGCCTAGCCATAACAATTCCCTGGCTATTTCTTCCCACATTATTTACTTTCCTGGACCCCTGTCTAGCAGGGCGACTGACGTGATCCCTGGGGTGAATTTCCTTTCTCCCATCCAATCGTCAATGTTCCTCTTGAAGAGGTCCAAAGAGGCACTCTGCTTGACATGTATGGGCAATCTTTTCCAGAGTCTGGGGAGTCTCTGGGTCAGGAACCTATCCCTCCAACATGTTTTGTTTATTGTGATGACAAGGTTTAGATCCCTGGAGCGTGTAGCTCTGAGGGATTGGGATTTCTTTAAGTGTAGCATGTCCAACAGCTCTGGGTTTGACATGGCCTTGTATGTTAAGCAGAGATCACCTCTAAGTAGACGATATGCGACAGAGTATAGCTGGAGTTTTTTAAGATGGTCAGCGTAGGGCATCTGCTTTAGGCCTGTGATTCTTTTAGTGAGGTATTTCTGAGGCCTTTCCAGTTGTTGCAGATGTCTTGAGAGGTACATACCAAATGGGGCGTTGTATTCTATAATGGGTCTAATGAGGGATGAGTACAGTGGGACAATGACCTCCTTTTTTCTGGATGAAAAGCCCTTCGTGATGAGGTGTGCCACATAGAAGGATTTCCTGACTGTTGTGGCGATGTGGTTATCGGGTGAGACCACTGTCCACCTGTGTCCCTAAGTCTCTTATCACACTTTCTGTGTTTAGTGTACTGCCACCTATATGGTAATTCATGGATACATGTTTTTTCCCAAAGGGGATAACAATACATTTCTTGGCATTGAGCTTGAGCCCATGGCTCTGGCACCAAGCATCTGTTTCTGTAAGGCCCTTTGTAGAGTATCCACATCATTTGGGGATTCAATAATGGCTCCCAGTTTGCAGTCATCTGCAAACTTTGTTAAGAGTCCCTTAGTGTTGACCTGTACTTCAGAGAAGTAGATGCCAAACAAGAGCGGCCCCAGGACTGAACCCTGAGGTACTCCACTTGTCACTTGTCTGGAGCTGGCTTTGGAGTCGGCTACTTTTACAGTGTGGGTTCTATCAGTAAGCCATTTAGCAACCCATTGGGTGACATAGGGATTAATGCCCAACTTAGTAAGTTTATCTATGATTCCAGAGTGGGGGATGGTGTCAAAGGCCTTGGCAAGGTCTAGATAGGCTGTGTGGACCACCTTACCCTTGTCCATTGCTCTGGAGACTGATTCAAAGAAGATCGGCCCTTCACAAACCCAAACTGGGTGGAGTCCAGTGTTTGAAGGTTGCCAATGTCTTTGTTTATAAGTTCCATGATCCATGGCCTTGCAGATAAGGCTTGTCAGACTGATGGGACGGTAGTTTCTGGGATCCAAGGTGGATCCCCTTGTGGATTGGGATAACTGCGCCACTCAGTGTGCCAACCTGAGGTGAGGCTATGATTAAACGTGACACTTAGGTGAGGTGCCAGTTCATATTGTAGTTCATGTAGTACACAGCCGGGATGTCATCTGGTCCCATGGATGCTGTATTCTTGACTTTAGAGAGTTTTGTACCTGTGTGGCCGTTATTACTGGAATTTGGCAATCTTCCGTATTGAGATGGGCCATTTAGGGGTGAGAGGGGTGAAGTTGGCACTGAATCGATCTGCCAGGATATTGGCAATATCCTTCGGATCAGTATATTTAATGCCATTCTGTTTTAGCTCAGAGCAGATCTGAGCATTGCCATTTAGATTCTTGACATAATTATAGAATGCTTTGTGGTTGTCTTTGGAATCTTTGGCAATTTTATTTTCATAACTAGCTTTGGAGGATTTTATGAGGCATCTCAGTTTCTTACTGAGGCTAGTAAGGGAGTTTTTTGCATCCTGGGATTTTCCTCTTTTCTGCAAACGTTTCTTCCTTTTGTTGTAAAGTTTGTTTATGGCAGGAGACCACCAGATTGGCTTCCTTTTTTTGGAAGAGAGCATTTTGGTTCTATTTGGGATGGCACGATTCATGCATGAGTGGATGTGTGCCTTAGTGTAGGATTCAGCAGTTGAACTTTCAGTTCCCGTCTGCATGGGTGTCATGAAGTTTGTCACTTCTGACTTGAGTAGCATGAAGTTGGCTTTGGAGAAGTTTTTTATGGTGGTTTCTTTACTGGGGGTGGGGTGGGATGTGGATGTTGAGGGTGATTAGCTTATGGTCAGACCTGACTAACGAGGGGGGTGACCATAGGTATGGAGCATTGATTTCCCATGTTGGTAATGACCAGGTCTAGGATATTGGAGCCCTGGTGGGACTATGGATTAGTTGATCCAGGGCATTGGAATTTATGAATTCCAAGAACCGTTGAGCAAAGGTGTTGGGACATGAGTAGTTTTCCCAGTTAATGGCAGGGTAGTTAAAATCACCCAGTATTAGGGTGTTTGGTTCTATCTTAATATTTTCCAGTATGTTTAGAAAGGTGTAGTTAGAATCTTGGGGTATGGTGGGGGATCTGTAGCAAGCTACAATTTGGATTGCAGTCTTACCTAGTGTTAGTTGCACTTGGAGAATTTCAGACACATTGTGTTGGCCAACTAGCCTGGTGGTGTGAATATCCTTGGTGAATATTGACACTCCTCCACCTTTAGTGTTTCGGTCCTGGTTTGGTGGCCGAAAAGTGTGGTAAGAGTTGTAGCCTGGTATTGCAGGGGTGCTCTCTGGAGCCTTGAACCAGGTCTCAGTTACTGCACAGATATCGACGTTCTCCATTTTTAGGAGTGCCTCGAGAGAGTGCATTTTGAGGTTTAGACTTCTAGCATTGAGTAGCATTACCTTCAGATTTTGCATGCTTGTACCTGTTATGGTGGTGGTTTAGTTCTTTGAAGTTTGCCTAAAAGGCACTATAGGGGTGGCAAGAGCCTTAGCCAGTAACCTGAATCCCAGGGGTGACAGGTGCAGACCATCTCTGGCAAAGCATCGTGGTCTGTCAATCATGTCATCCCAGGCAGACAGATACTGGATCCCCTTTGAATGACACCATAAGCTTAGCCAATTGTTGAAGTCAATCATTTTATCCTTATATTGTGGTATCATTCTGGGGAAGGCAGGATGCTACTCAGGGCTAGGGTCATACCTGCCTGGGCCACATGATCCGAGAGCTCTTCCATGTCTCTTTTCATGTAGTCCAGGGAGGTACATCTCAAGTCATTCACTCCAACATGGACAATGACAGAGTCATATTTGTACTTGTTGTGGAGTGACTTGAGTGCATGCGTTATGTGGTGGATCCTGGCACCCGACAGGCAGCTGACTGTAATTTTCTCCTTATTCAACCTGGTGAGAGGGACATCAGTGTGCCGGACTATAGAGTCACCTATGACTAAAGTGTTAGGTACATTGTCTTGCCTTAGGGGCTGTTACGTGATCAATTTATGGTCAGATCTTACTAGTGAAGGGTTTACATCCGGTGAGGAGCATTTGGGCCCCATGTTAGTGATAACCAGGTCAAGTATATTATCTCCCCTAGTAGGAGAAGTGACCAGTTGCTCCATAGCATTCGAGTTAATGAATTCTAAGAATCTTTGGGCTAGGGTGTTAGGGCTAGAATAGTGGGCCCAGTCTATGTTGGGGTAGTTGAAGTCACCCAATATGATGGTGTTTGGTGTGACATTCATATCCTCCAGTGTCTTCAGGAATGCTTGATGGGATTCCTGGGATTTGGAGGGTGTTCTATAACATGCGACCAGTTGTATGGCAGTTTTGCCTATGGTGAGTAAAACTTGTATGGTTTCTGATGCTTCTTGGGTAGCCACCAATCGAGAGGTGTAGGTGTCCTTTATGAAAATGGACACCCCCCCCTCCCTTTGTGGTCCGGCCTGGAACTTGAGGCCGAAAAGCATGATATGAGGTATAGCCTGGTAGTGCTGGAGTGCTCTCAGGAGCTTTGAACCAGGTTTCAGTTACTGCACAGACATCGATGTTCTCCATACTGAGAAGTGCTTTGAGTGCCTGCATCTTGAGATTTAGACTTCTGGCGTTGAGCAGCATTACCCTTAATTGTTTTCCATTTTTGTTTATTACGGAGGTTGATTTGTCTTTTGAGCATTGCCTAAAAAAGGCACTATGGGGGTGGCAAGAGCCTTGGCCAGTATCCGAAGCCCAGTGGTGACAGGTGCAAGCCGCTTGTCCAGCATGTCATCCCAGGCTGACAGACATTGGATCCCCTAGAATGACACCAGTGATTAAGCCAATTGTTAAAAATGATCATTTTGTCTTTGTACTGAGGCATCATTCTTGGTGAAGGCAGGATGCTGCTCAGGGTCAGGGTCATACCAGTCTGGGCTACATAATCGGAGAGCTCCTCAATGTCTCTTTTCATGTAGTCCAGGGAGGTATCTCATGTCATTCACACCAGCATGGACAATGACTGCATCATACTTGTACTTGCTTTGGAGTGACCTGAGTGCGTGTAATGTGGCGGATCCTAGCTCCCGATAGGCAGCTCACGTTACCCTCTCCTTATTCAGCCTGGTAAGTGGGCGTCGGTGTGTCTGACTATAGAGTCACCTATTACTAATGTCTCTGGCATAGTGTTTTGCCTTAGGGGCTGTGATTGTGTGACACACCTGTTGCTTGAGGTATGTGTTGTAGGTGTTATGTTTTGTGAGGTGTATTTCTGGGTGTCTGCTTTGGAGGTCTCTGTTGTTTTGGTAAGTTTTTATAAGAGCCTCAGTATGTCTTTGTGTTCTTATGTGTTGGGTTTGTAGTAGTGGTGGTTTTATGTGTGACTGGTTTTGCTTGGTGTGGGTGCCTTCTCCTCCTGTCTGGTCTTGCCAGTCCTGAGTTGAGAGAGTTCAGCCTCCAGTCTGGCTATATAGTTGCATCTCTCACAAGTATATGTGTTAGTAGGAAGGAGGAGAGGGTTGCCTGTGTACATGAGACAATTGTAACATTGTCTTAAGATTCCCAGATTAACCAGCTGAACAAGAGAGGATGCTAGTGGTCTACCACTCGACATGCTAGAATATTAAAAGGAGTGCTGTGCCTTTAAAGGAAGTGGGTATTCACGGGGGTAGTGGATGGCTGTAGTGCTTACTTTAGTATAAGAGTGCTTACTTTAGTATAAGAGTGCTTGCTAAGAACAGAAGTCCCGAAAACAAGTGCTAATATATACAGCTAAATAGACTGAGTAGAGCTTTCCAAGGGAAAATTTGAAGAGTAGGGTTAGCTGCTGTGTGTAGGGGAAATATTGACTGGTTTCCAGGGCCTGCCAGTCATGGATGGAAGTTTGCAGGGCCTTGAGCAGGCTGATGGAACACCTTGATTTCTTGAAGTTAAGTGAGAATATCTGACTTCGGTAAGCTTCTGTAAAGCTTGCAAGTCACACTACAAGTCTTTGTGTGCATAACACAGTCATCAGCCTAAGTAACAGATGCCTTGGAAATTTTAATTAAAGGACACACACCTAACATACATACAAGGTTGAAAACCCCATCCACCCTTTATTCCATATTCTGTATGCGGCAGTAATGGCCATGAAGTTCAGCAAACACTCTACCCAAATGCAACTTGTTTTCTGAGATTTGAGTGAAAACTTGATAAGTACTTTTTTATGTATTAAAATCCAGTTACACACATGGGTGTGTAGTAAATGCAATCGCTGTGCACATAAACAGAAAATGCTTTTGAAGAGAACAAAAGCCCGAGGGTCGTGGTCTCGTGTTTTCTGATTTGGATAGCCTTCTGGTGTAATAATGAATAATTTCACTAGATGTCAGCATAACCCAAACATAATTCCTTCTTTCACCTTAGAACAGTTAAAAGATTTCAGTTAACTTCCTGACAGTAAAATGTAGAATAAAGGATGTGGGCATGTGGCTTCACCCTGAACTTCAGTGAGACCTTACAAACAAATTAAGGTACAGCATAGAATAAGCATTTTCTGATTAACAAGTGAGTGGTCTCCTCCACACTTACAAAGTGAGCCCAGGCAACCTAGAGATTACAACCTGACCCACAAATCACAGTCTCTTTGTGATATTTTCACTTTGGAAGAATTCATGGCATTATCTGGGTTGACTAGCAATCACTATTTAACAAAAGCATGTTTTTATGAATGTCACTGGCCACAAATAATATGATAAAGTTTTTACATTATCAGTATTTTACAGTTTGCCTTGTCTTAGCAGTCACATCACTTATCAACTGAATAGAACTTTTATTTACCAATTTATATCCTCCTCGTATGGGTGACAGAAACTGTCAGTCTGAGACAGTTCCAAGGTGCTCTGGGAAACACAATATAAATGTATTTGTCAGTTTATAAATATGCAATGCAATTCCATTTTTATGCATTATAATGCAAATCAAGACACGACTGCAGAAATACTTGTTAGATGGAAGAAGTGAATGCTACAAATATTAAAGCAAGCACTTAACATGGCATTTTATATTTATAGTAGTAACACTCATTACAGATCATCCTTTGGCTAGGTACATCTAGGTGGGCCTCATTTTAAGGGTTTTAGTATTTGAATTAGTACACTTATGAAGGGTACTTTTTAGCTAAGTGAAATATTTTTTAATGTATATCCAAATATTATAACTAATATATTTGAAGCACATGTGTTCTTTTCTCTAATGAAACCTAAGTCCATAAACAAGGAATGACCTCACAGTTAAAACATCATATTTTAGTATTTATACTTAGTGATACCAGATCACAAAGGTTATCTGTGTGATCAGTGATGGACTGGTTATGCCTCTCTACAATCTAAATTATTTTTCCCATAATTCCTGCATAGAGCAGTACTGAAGGCTTTCCCTTTGCTAAGCTGTCTGTGAACCTGACAAGACACGTGTGTTGTGCTGTAAGAGAGCGTGTACAATTGTTATGAAAACTCTTAACTAAACTTAAGCCCACCAAATTAGCAGCAGACAACCTACCAAGAGAATACCTTCAAATCGCAGCTGATGCTCTGGCCTACCCAGTATCCATCTTGATTAACCGATCTCTGTCAGAAAGTTACGTTCCCACACTGTGGAAAGTATCACATATAATTCCCCTCCACAAAGGCGGCCCCTCCACAGAACTAACCAATTACCGCCCCATAGCTATTCTCTCTCCACTTTCCAAAATACTAGAGAGATGCATATATCCTCAGGTCTCAGACTACCTCCTTACTAACAACCTCCTTTCCAATACTCAGCATGGTTTCCGACCAAACCATAGCACCACCACTGCCTTACTCTCCTTTACTAACACTATCCTTCAGCATAAAAACAATGGCTATCTCTCCTCTGCTACTTTCCTAGACCTATCTAAAGCATTTGACATGGTCCCACACAAACAACTTATCTCTGTCCTCAATAACCTATCCTTCTCTCAATCAGTCACCAACTGATTTCAGAGTTACCTGTCTGGCCGCCAATCCATTGTATGGCAGAATGGCATATCTCCCCAACTACCTGTCTCCATAGGGGTTCCCCAAGGATCCATCGTTGGACCCCTACTCTTCTCTGTTTTCACCAATAATCTAGCCTCTGCCACCAAACATGGCACACTCATACAATACACAGATGACTCAACCATCATCTGCTCAGCCCAGTCCCTACCCAAACTGCAAAAAGTCACACAGGAAGCCTTTTCTTCTGTTGAAACTTGGTTATCCGATGCCCAATTAAAACTACTCATCTTCCAACCCACCAAACATACTCAAAACAACTCCACTTTAACATCACAGCAAAAGACAACAACACTATATACCCAACTGAACACACCAAATTGCTATGAATGGAAATAGACAATAAACAAAAATTTGACATTCACATATCCATGACCATAAAAAAAGTCCACAAAAAACTAGGAGCGTTATACAGAAATAAGCAACTTCTCACCAAAGCAGCAAAGATTTCAATAGCAAATTCCCACCTTATCTCCACCCTACTTTATGCCTCACCAATATATACCAACCTAAGGCACTGCGATCTAAACAAGCTAGAGACCTGCTACAACAAAATCGCCAAATTCGTCACAGGGGCATCCTACCGTGGTCACCACTGTCTCTCACTTGCTGAACTGGGCTGGCTTGAACTCCCTCCCCCCCTTCAATGGTATCAACTATCACTCGCCCACAAACTAGTAAACCATCCACTAAATGTCCCATCCCTCCAGAATCTACTCCAACCCTATCGCACCACCAGACCACTAAGATCCAGCAACAAAAATCACTTGCAGATCACTAAAGCCAATAACTCTGCTGGTGAAACACTATTCTCTTGTGCCACAGCCAAATTATGGAACTCCCTCCCACCTACAATTACCTCCGTACCATCGTGCACCCACTTCAAAACTTTACTAAAAGCACACCTAAAAACATGCTGGCTATGCCCTTGCAACTCCCCTCTCTAATATCACCCACCCCATCCAACCACTACCTTTCTTTCCACTTCACTAACTACCTTGATTATAGCAAGCTCAGATGCTCATAAGCCTAGTACTTATTATACAGCAGGAACTTATTATTTTAACATTTGTTAATGTCTGTTATGTACTTCACAGATAAAGATTCTAGTTGTCTACTGATGTACTATGTTCTTCATATGTAAATATGTTTGTAAATTGCTATGTTAAATTGTTAATCGTTATGTAATCCAATGTAACTACTGTCTGTTTATTTTAACTGTGGAGCTTTTCTCCCCGGGCCTCCGCTGAAAATGGACCTATGTCCAGTCGGACACTCCTGGTCAACAAATATAAATAAATAAATAAATAAATAAATAAATAAATAATGAAAAATAAATGCAACAAGCTTATGTATACCAGTCCTCATTTACCAAGAGACTGTAGAAATTTTTGTGAGACATTTGTATTAACTGGCAGAATAGGATTGTGACTGGTATTCAGTCCATGAAGATCTGCAAAAGTTACACCTTGACCCAAATTTAACATTAAATAAACCCATATAAACAGCTTGTCAGTCTGAGCAAATTAAAAAGTGATGTACTTAGGATCAACAGATATGATATGAGGCAAATATGCCATGCAATAAGCAAAACAGAAAGTGTGGGGGAGAGAAGTGTAAATGTGCAAGTTAAGATAAACATAATGAATGTAAGCCAGAAAAGTGTACTAGACACAGCTGTGTGCCTAGTAGATAGAAATGTGTTTGACAAAGTAGGTCTCAGAAATATATTAAAAATAAAACATTTTGCTGTTCTGTGTAAGAGTAAACTGGTCAAAGAAGTAGCAGTGAAATTAAAAGTGAGGAACTTGCAAAGGAATGTTTCTTTTTGGGCTCTTTAAGTGAGCAGTTAGACCAAGATAAAGAACATGTCAGACTTCCAATTTGTGGTTCTCCAGTAAGGTTTGGTATACACTGGATCAGACATATCTGTAATGTCACATAATATGTATAAAAGAATCTCAAAATGTCCACAGTTGGTCAGTGCAGAAATGGAAGTAAATAGCCCAGGTAGGAAACTCAGATGTCAGAGGAAGTTTCATA
Organism: Protopterus annectens; assembly: GCF_019279795.1. Classification (NCBI taxonomy): domain Eukaryota; kingdom Metazoa; phylum Chordata; order Ceratodontiformes; family Protopteridae; genus Protopterus; species Protopterus annectens. The sequence goes on along the minus strand of NC_056741.1, from coordinate 65,649,634 downwards.
CTATGAATGGATGGATCTAAATATTATTGGGTCCTTATGGAAATAATCTTCTTTAAAGAGCTTTGGCCTGCAGACTGGTTTTAATTGCTATGAGCTATAACTGATGAAATAAGTGCTCATGTGTTTGAGATCCTTAAGTAAGAGACAAACATTTGTTAGCATCTGATACAGTTCCTTATGTCCTCACTACACTGAGAAGAGTATCACACCCCAGTGTCTACAGAGGCCAATTTGGACTGCATGCAGTCCATGGAGGTCATTGAAAGAGGCATAAAACCTGCATGCAGGTGTGCTCCAGTGGTGCCAGTAATAAAAAAAGCAAAGTGAAAATTTATGTTGAGCGAATTTATTTAAGTGATTGTAATAGAGGGAAAGGTTTATCCTGTCTACTTTGGAAGACATAGCTTCCAAGCTAACTACAGCAAGTATGTTCTCCATGCTAGACGTATCAATTGAGTTTTGGAAAATAACCCTTGACATAAAAAGCAGAAAGTTAACTATGTTTGTTATTCCACTGGAAACATTTTGTTTCAGGAAATTACCTTTTGGAACTACGTCAGCACTTGAGATGTTTCAGTATAAGATTATCACCCCCCTGGAGGACTATAAATACACAGTGGTGATATTGGATGGCATGTTGGTGTTTGGGCCTGATAGCAGATGGCATGTTGGTATTTACGCCTGACAGAGTCACAAGACAAGAAGCTAACAGATGTGCTTTAGACTACTGAAGAGTCAGCGCTCAACCAAATAAGAAGTGTTCCTTTGGCAAAACTGAAATTTAGAATTTTTAGTGTTGTATCAGTAGAAATGGCATTGGAGCAGATCTAACTAAAGTGAAAGCTGTGACTGGATTAATGAGTCCAGACAACACTGGAACTCTGACAACTGCTTGGCATGGTAATTCCTACCAGGACTGTCACTAGTGCTACATCTTCTCAAAACTGTTAAAGAATGATATGGCATGGACATGAGTTCATGTTCAAAAACAGGTTTTTACAAAAACATACAGGTCTGCATTAGGGTCTGTGCAAGTGTTTTGCCTAATATGATATCAGTAAACTAATAGTGGTGAGTGTAGTTGCCAGCCACAGCCAATGATGGGTCCAGGTTCCTTTGCTTGCTGGGGCACAACATGAGCACAGTACCTAGCTGGTGGGATAAGTAGGACATGTGAAAAAAAACCCATCAAAACACTGTATCAATAAAGTATAGAATACATGATACATTGTAATAACTCACCGATAATCCAATGTTAAAAATGAAAAAAATATTCCTCTAAGAAAAAGCAGTGAATGTGTTATCTTACAAACCCTGGCAATGTTTACACATTGCTAAACACATTCTAGAATCACAAGTTGGATAGACAGCTGGCTCCCTTATAAGACCCAGGAAGTTAAGAAAGGGGGCACCACCTCTCCAGAGAGGCTGGTCATTAGTGGAGTCCATCAGGGCTCTGAACCCGGTCCATCAATGTCAAGGGGCTCTGGCTGACCAAGTCTGCAGATGATTGCAAACTATGAGCAGTCATAGCACCCATCCAAGACATGCAGTGGTGCAGTGGTTAACACTGTCACCTCACAGCAAGAGGTTCTCCGGTTCGATTCTCGGCTGGGGTGCCTTCGGTTTCCTCCGGTACTCGGTTTCCTCCCACATTCTAAAAAACATGCTTCTGGAGCATTTCTCCCCGGGCCTCCGCTGAAAACAGGATCTGTGGAACCTAGTCGGACTTTCCCGGTCAACAAATGTAAAATAAATAAATAAATAAATAAATAATAAGAAGGAGTAATACAGACATATGACTGGTGCCAAAACCAAAGCTTAAAACTCAGTGCCAAGAAATGTATAATAGTACCCTTTGGGAAGTCATCCATCTTAGGAAATCACCTCATCGGTAACATACCCCTAAGAGTAGAACTAGTAGTCAGGAATTTGGGTACATATGTAGACAGTAACCTGGCTTTCAACCAACGTGGGTCTAAGGTAGTAAAGAAATCATTCTGTGCTGCTCAACTTGTAAACAAGGGCATGGAATCTAAGTCCAATGAAGCAATTGTTCCACTGTATTTGGGCCTCATCAGGCCTGTCACTGAGTAAACTGCCTATTTCATTATATACCTGACCAGACACATGCAACAACTGGAACGTCCGCAAAGGTTCCTCACTAAAAAAAAATACAAGGCAATAAAATGTCCTGTGCAGACCACCTCAAATCCCATCTCTATATTCTGTTTCCTGCAGACTATTGACAGGTGATCTATGCCTGGCATTCAAAGCAGCATTAGATCTCCCTCTAATGGAGCTTTGGCATATCCGCAAAACGAATAGCAGCAGAATTACTTGATCTAGGGATTTGAACTTTCCTTGTGACATATATAGGACATGTTGGAAGGACATGTCTCATAGAATTCCCCTTCCCTGGAATAGGCTCCCCATCCATGTGAAGCAGAGCTCTTCCCTTACTCCATTCAAAAGAAACCTGAACCAGTAGAAGGGAAATCAGAAATACACTCCAGGTCTAGCACCTGTATGTCTCTACTTGACAGAGGCATCCTGTAAATCTTGCCCTACCTTAAAATAACCTCTGAGGCACATAAACGTACAAAATACAATTGGAATGCTTGGCTAAGCTTATAGAAGGCTCAGTGGTCACTAGCCTAGTACACTCCTATGAACCTATAAATAGTGTTTCGTGCAGCCTCAGTCTACTAATCTGAGTGCCACACAGCCACGCACAATTCTCCTGTGTGACCCTAATGGCATGGCACTACTAGGCACAGATTCCACGCCGACTTTCAAATAAAGACTGTAAAGTGACTGCAAAAGCATAATTATGTGATTTAGAGACATTATGCTGTTTGCATGAATCTGACAAAGTGATACATAAAAAGATGTAAAGCTATGTGGTTTTAGAAAATGTCACCATTTTTTTGCATTTCAGTGGAAAAACATGCACTTCATTACAAAATTTTAGTAATATTTTCTGTGTTACTTACTCATCAGGATTTACCTGGTAAGATCTATGTATATTTTCCATGTTGATAATCGTGCTCATATTTCAGAAGTGAGATAGAATTTGCTGCATATGTTTGCATGGTTTAACAACAGTTTGTTCTGTTTGGTAAGGATAGGTTCTGAAATCCTATATAGCTGCTTTTTGTAACATGTTACATATGTATAAAAGAGTTTACTCTTGACAACACAGAAATATGTGTTCAAATTATTACCAGTGATACTGCAGAGAAGACAAATCTGCCTACAAACTAGTCGTACTTTAGGGAAGACTATTCACATTCAGACAGGGTATGTAGAACTAAGCTTTGTCCTTTTGAAGGCTTTGAAGCCGAGGAACTAGAACATTTTAATTAAATTTAGTAAAATGTATATTTTATTCTAGTTACACGATAGTGTTTAGTTTTTATACAAGTTATGTCTGTGGCTAATGGCACTGATGTTTTATATTTGGAAGTAACAACCTGGCCTACAATCCTCTACTCTCCTTCCAGATTTGATATTCACACCCAGTGTGTCCATCATATACATGTTGTACATATGATGTTATCATACAGTATGTGCCAGATCACTGTAAAGGTCAGTCTCCATCATGAATGATTGGATGAGAGATAGAAAACCCTGGGGGGACTTCTTGTGGCTGCTCGACTCAGTGCACAGGAAAAAAAATTTCTTGGTGGCAAAAAGGCAGGGTACTTTTGGCTGAGGCTTATAGCTTATAAGGGCCAATAGCCTAGTACCTACCTATGAACCTATGAACCTATGAAAAAAATATGTAATGCATGGAATGCCATGGTTATGCACCAAAAATGGGAAAAAAGCAAGCTTTTTATACACCTTTCTCTGTCATCAGAAAGGTGCTTAACACATTTTTGTTAAGTACCACTAAGCACTGTTAAGACTGGGTCTCACACCAGCAATTAACAGCGGATAGTTATAGTGCTGGATGGCAAACAACAGTGGCAGAACAAACAGTTTTGAAAGCTTTGAAAGATGGTAAAACACGTTATGCTGTTACAACTTTTGTTTTAACTGGTGGTTAGGGTTGCCACCTTTTCAATGCCCAAAGTGAGACATTTTTTGTAGAAACATCAGATTTTGCAGGTCAAAACATACCCACGGCTAGTACAAAGGACAGAACTTCACTTATTAGCCTAAATAAAAGCTTATTCTTGTAACATTTTAGTTGCTTATTCTGTTTCTTGTAACATGTAGGTGTTTCAGATATGAAATAACTGTTTTATGCAACTATTAAAGAAAATATAGGAAATCTTTTGTGCTAAAATCTCAGGACATTTGTAATTTTTTCAATTTTTTTTGCAGGACACAACTGCTCAAAGAGGGACTGTCCCTCGCACAATGGGACAGGTGGTAACCCTACTGGTGGTAAATAGGGCAGATAAAGGTCCATGCAATATGAAGAATTATGATCTGGTGTCACTGATCATAACCCAACAGGGATGCCAAGAATCACCTCTTGAGCTTCATGATCGGGGTGAATTTCTTGGCATTCATGTTCTTGGACACATAATAAGTTGATTACGATCGGACAGCCAATCATAATTCTTTATGTTGTAACATATCCTTTGCAATCACAGTAAATATGCATTACTATATTTGTGCAGAGAACAACAAGGAATGCATAGAATGGAGAATTTAATCTCTGCAGAAAATGACATCATGTTGTAAAGCACTGTAGCAATATGGGCTGCAGCTGTTAGGTGGGGGGGGGGTGCAAATCAACAGTTTAGAAATTCACAACAATGGAAGAGTTCCTGTCTCTCTGAAGGCAGCAGTCTATAAATAGTCCCTGGTGGTAGTCTGCATGTTGGTGCTAGGATATCCCAGTCCCCATACTGAATATGGGGTAATATAATTAGCACAATGCGCATTTCTGTTCATAGACACCTCAGGCCTGCAGCAACATCGTTATCCCACTGAATGTAATGGTGGCTGCAATGTCATTTGCTGCATAAACACCTTTACTCTGCATGTCACATGGATTTAATGGTAGTGTATGTTATTGGGTCATCATGGTGCTGTGTTATGCCATGTATGCACAGTTATTAGCTGCGACTGGCATGATATAGAAAGGTCTGAGGTTTAAATGCTGATAGGCATAGATATGAGTCACAGCCAAGGACACATTGAGACTGTCTGTCTCACTCCTAGATGAAAAGTAGCCTCATAAGCTCTTCCCCTATGCCAAACCAAGCACCTTCACATGTGCATACTACTTTTGATGTGGGCATACCCTCCAGTTGTCAGTAGTACAGGGGTACAAGACACCATCATAGGTTCATAGGTGTGTACTAGGCTAATGGACCTGGAGACTTTACAAGCCTAGCCCATAGGATTACACTGGCATCATGCCACCCGACATTAGTTCCCATTGCCTGTGTTGAGTAGAGCCACTGGAGTGATCCCTGGGATGAATTTTCTATTTCCCATCCATTCAGCAAGCTGAAAAAGTCCAACTGGGCAGTGAACCATTTTCAGTAAAGGCCCAGGGAATGAGAAAGTCCAACTGGGCAGTGAACGATTTTCAGTGGAGACCCCAGGGAGAAAAGCTCTAAAAGACTCTTTTCAGTTTCTTACAATATAAATAGAGACAACAGTAATGCAGCTTTACACAGAGTATAATAGTAAAAGTACATTTGTACAGGTCTGTGTTCAGACATCAAATGGAAAAATCGCAGAATGGCATTACAGCTGTGGACATGCATGTTTCAGTCTCCTTATGACCTCATCAGCACAGCATAAGTGGACTGTTTAGCCAGTCTTTAGGAACACAGGGTTTTCGTACTCAGCTGATGTCCATAACCATTAAGGTGTCTGCAATATATCACATCTAACAACTAAATAAAACAGCGAACAGAACACATAGCCAAACCAATTAGAAAACTGAAACATGCATGTCCACAGCTACTGGGGGTTGGCTTTATTGGCCTGAATTTGTCCATAAAAGACTTAAAAAGAAAAAGGTCATGGGCATGCAGCACTACCATATAGCTGAAACACATGATGTCCTAAAGGGGTCATTTGCATATATCCCATTATCCTCTTTTGCAAGAGGCTTTAAGGACTCACACAGTGAAAACTCTAACTTGGCTATGTTTTTCTTGTATTTTTTACACTTATATTTTAGGGTTATTGTAATCTTACTGATCGTCTCTGAGGAATTTCACTGCAAAGTTTGTGAGGAAACTCCCAGGGAAGGTAGCAGTAGGTCCAGCTTAGAGTTTCTGCATGTGCAGTTCTATACAGTAGTTTTCAAGACATAATTCACCATATGCTGTCTTGTAGGTAGAAAGACAAACTTTATTTTTCTTAAGCAAGTCAGATGAATGCTGTGAGTTTTAATGACTAGCTATGGCAAATTTGGCTTCTTTATATACAATTTTATGGGCGTGTTTTTGTATTAGTGGGGAGGTGTCTGCTCAGTGGTGTCATATGATGCTGTGACAGCCCTTTACGGTAGATAACTTTACAATTAGTCCCACTCTTTTTACTTAGAGTGACAGTCCTTCTTGTTTGTAGACTTTAATAAGTATAAATCAATTAACCATTGTTAAATGCAATGCAAAAAGCAGTGTGTGAAAAAGATGGCTCAAACAAGACTATCAAAAAACATAAAAAGCCAGTCAGAAGCCTGATGAAGTCTCTTACATCTTGAGACGAAAGCACTTAATCTTTTGTATGTTTTTGTTAATAAATAGTTTTACTTGCCTTTGGATTTTGGAATTTTTGGATACTACTGGCATTTGTATTGGATGTAGCACAGTTGTGTGGGGTCAGTTACTTGCTGAGGATGGCTTTTTATGATTTTGAATTAACCATTGTTAAAAAAAATTGCATTCAAGAAATTGCATTAAAAATTAGCTTAAGCTTATATTACCAGCTTTACAAATATGTCTTTTTTGTTTTATTTTATTTATTTAATTCATCACTACTGACTCCACTTTTGCAATGAACTGTGCTTCTTCAAATCTGCCTATTGGGGAATAAACAATATTACACTACGACTGCTGCATTAAAATTTAAGGGGCGATGAAAGTACTGGCTGGAGAAAATGGGATAAAACATAGTTTGCAGTATCTAGTTCCGATGCGGTTTGTTGGTCTAAAATGTGGATCTATGCTCTTTGATTGGAAACTTGCTTTTTTGGTTTTGGTTTGACGTGCCATAGTACTCTTGAATATTTGGCACTACAAGACTCCTTTGCTCAACAGCCAGAAAAATAAGTTTTGTACTCACCATAATGTTCAATCTGAGTTGTTGCCTCTCATTTGCTCTTCAACCTTTGGGTTCGGATTTGAGGATTGGATGTGACTCAGCCGCATACTAAAGCTCCAGCATCCAGAGTCTGAGCTCCTTCCCTACCCATAATGCTCCTGTCCTCTAAATCCCTCAAATCAAGTTTGCTGCACCGCTATATATCATCTAATCATACAAGTAGAAAGAAATCACCCAAAAGCGACAGGGCAAGTCAGGAATGAATACTTCAGAAGTTCAAACAATAATGAAATATTTGTCTAAATAATTCTCTTAGGTCTTTCAAAAGATAGGGGGATGGAAGGAGCGAAGATTGAAGAGCAAATGAGAGGCAACAACTCAGATGGAATGTTATGGTGAGTACATAACTATTTGCTCTTCAACCTGTGGTACAGAGTCCCCAGCTACTGAAGAACTTGGGAGGCACTCATGGAAGGATATTCTGGAGCACAGCAGAACCAAAGGAGGATCTGTTCCTGGAAATAATGTCTCATTTATAATGAGATATAAACGTATGGTGACTTGACCAGGTAGTGGCTGCGCAAATGTCATCAATGGGAAATTTCGATCAGAATGCTGAGGAGGTGGAAATAGATCTAGTAGAATGAGCCTTAATACGACATAGCAAGGGGATGCCCCTTGTGGAGTAAGTAAGCTTAATGCAACTAGTAACTCAGTGAGCCAGAGTCACCTTGGAAACTGGTTTACCCAACTTAGTCTTAGAAAAGAACAAGTTTGGTACTATCCAAATAGAAGCGAACCTATTTGTGTATGTCCAGCATATGAAGTTGATACTCTCCTCTGTTTTGAAAGTTAGGAAAGAAGAGACTGGCAGATTAATAAACTGGTTTATGTTAGCCTTAGAAGTGACCCTGGGCAGTAAGGAAGAGTTGGTGCACAAGGTCACTCTGTCCTTGTGAAAAATCAAATATGGGGGCTTGCAAGACAAAGCCTGTAACTCAGACGCTCTTTTGGATGAAGTAATGGCCACCAAGAAAATGATTTTCCAGGTCAGAAACTTTTAACAACTCCTGCTATGGAATACCGGTCTAGTTGCTTATTTGTGCTTTTACAAAATGTTCCTTCCAGGTTCTCTGGTACAGCAGAAAATCTCAGGTTTTCCCTACATGCTCTGTCCTCTAATTCTATTAATTTCTGAAACATCTCTTCTTGAGCAGTCTCATATTCAACCAGCCTTTTCTTCATTTTGACCTCTGATTTTTGCACTTTTGTCACCTCATCTGAATATCTGTTAAAACTTCTTTTATTTTTTTCAGCCTTTTGTTATTTGAGTTGATGTACTCCATCGGTGTTTTGTTTATTTTAATCAGTTCTGAGTACATTTGACTTATTTTTTCCTTTAGATTACTGGAAGTCATGTCTTGCACCAAAGCTGGAGCTTGAACTGCTTTTTGCTGAACAGCTGCAGGTTAGGTAAGTATAAATGTTGTGTGATGTATGGAGTGATTCGTGGGGCATGGTACACATTACTTGTCATAAATATTGTGGATATTATCTATTCTTTGAGTCTGACCCCCCCTCCACTGACACATTATGCTAAAAAAATCTGAAATTCTAACCATAACATTTTTTGTGATTTATTTTCTTCCAGGTTCTCTGAATTTATTTTTTGCTGGCATCCAAGCAGTGCACTTACTAGCCAGTTACTGAAATTTACCCAAAGTTATGAGTTCACTGGTTCTCTCTCCTGAGATTTCATTTTCACACTGGGAGAGTTGAAATTAAGCTATTACTCAATGTGCAGCCATCTTGGAAGTCACTTTCTGAGAGTTTTTGTCTGTACAGGGCACTGCTAACCTCATGATGTAATAACACCCAGAAAAATTGCTTGTGGATGTAATGCTACACAAAACAATTTAAACTACCTTGACAAAGCCATTTCAAGTATTAGGAACTTTAGAATGATTTAGAGGCAAAATCAACAGATAAAGTAAAACTAAGCCAACAACACTCTAAACAGTTAACCGAAGTGCAAAACAATAAAATACATCTCTTATCTACCAAGGATGGAGCAGGATCAGGATCAGGACCCCCTCAGAGTGTGGCAGGGGTGCCAGTCAGATGGTCAGCCTTGAAGAAGGTCCTCGGATTGGATCCACCATAGAAGAGATTGTTTGCATCTCCAGAGATCCTGATCAGGTAATTCAGTGGACCGTAAAGAAGGGAAACTAAGGTCCACTGAAGTACTCTCAAGTGAAAGTGTGCTACTGGTAACAGGGTAATTGTGGTCGCCATGGACCCCAAGGCCCTTAAAGCAAGACTTGCAGGGGGAGGAGGAATGTCCATGATCTGCTTGCCATGAGACCTCAAGGTGGAGATGCTGTCCAACTATGATTGGAGCAGCCCAAACACATGCTCTATGATATTTCTAGTTTATGTGTGTGCATTGTTATAACCTTGCCCAGTGGGGTTGGGTGGATTTCTCAAAGAAGTCATTAAACAAGGTTCTAGAGCATATTTTGCATTCCCTACTAGATTATGGGAAGTCACCCTTTGTAAACCTTACATACAAGTCACAGATGTGCCATATGTGGGAGTTGCGGAAAATGCTTGGGTGGCCTGAACACACATTATACATAATACCTTGTGCATTACAGACCACTTGACAGATGATGGAATGATACCCTTTTCTGTTGATATGCACACTTTACAGTTCACTAGGAGGGGCTTTTATTTCAGTGTGTGTGCTGTCTATGGACTATGGCAGAGGCAAAGCTGGCTCAACCAGCACCCTGTACTGCTCCTACAAACTAGCTCCCCACCCCCTCAGCTGTTCAAGTGAAGAGCAAAAAAAACTCTGCTTGTTGTATTGGCATAGCAACAGGTGGCCAGATACAGGACTCCTCCATCCTGTAGAGGTATTTGTAGTGACTGACTGCTACGGAGTAGGAGTGGAGAACGGGAGACCTGGATTCAGCGATATGTGATGCCTTAACCAAGTAATTTCCCTTTTCACAAATCCCAGAACTGCAGTTTGCAAAGACAATTGATGCTGACACAAGAGGTGTAGCTGGTTCAGCCAGTACCCTGTGCCAGTCCCAATAACTAGCACCAATGTAGAATGTTTAAACCATGCGCACAGTACTACAGCACTCTGGTGTTACTTAAAAAAGGAAAGAAAGAAAAATATTTTTTTTTTTTACTTTTAAATTCTAACAGACTTGTTGCTACAGTTTAGACCACACATGGAAGGCTACAGTGCTCCGGTTTGATCACAAATGCAATACCAGGTTTTAAAAAAAATGGTATGCACTAAAGAGCAATACAGATAATGGATCAGATAGCCAATCATGCCCCCTAACACTATGCACCCAGGGTAGTTGCTCCCTTTGCCCCAGCATAGGTATGCTACCAGTCTATATTCCCCCAGCTCCTTAGGAAAATAAGCTATGTCATAGAAATTTTGCATGGTTGTAGCTCTCCCCTCTGGGATATGTGGAAACCAGATATGCTCCTCCCACATGTTGCAGTATTGTATTGAGGAACTGGTGGAATATTCTTAAGGCAGAAGCTTGCAAACCCTCCACTGTGTCTCATATAGGTTGCTATAAAGTCCCTGTAGCTAAAATACATAAAGCTACACATACCTTAGTATCCACTGGGATGGGTTCTCCATGAGTCCCATGGGGCTTCAGATGGGGCTGACATATGTCTATGATTTCCTGTAGGATGTCCCTGCACACCCTGTAGCACTTCAGTGTTTCAATTTCATGTAGCCTATGATAGGTCAAATGTGGTCTAAAAACCCAGCAAGCTTTTACAGATACAGGTTTACAATGAATGCGGCAACCCCTAACATTTTTTAAAGTTTTCCTGTGGCTGTATTCCAGCATGTGTTGGAATTCAGAGCTAAAGGGAGCACGACATGTTCTTGCTTGTTTTATCCATTTCTGAATCCCTCCACCATGACCTTTTGCTTCATTAACATACAGTATGGCAGATTACACGGTCATTACCATATTCTGCTGCAAACCCCTTTTTGCAGCCAGCCACAATGTGCACTGCTGCTTCCTGAATCGCAAACTGCTTGGTCATCAGTGCTTGGCATGCACACAAGCTTAGAGCAACGAACAGATGTCCATGGATCTGGGCCAATATTCCTTGCAGTTCACAAGCTTGTAACTGGAGCTCTGGTTAAGGTGCCTTGCAATCTACTCCCGGAGTAGATCCACAGGACTTTCACTGATTTTTCTGGTATTTTTTACACCTTTTTATTGGCATGGTTCACCAAGAGTCTGCTCTCTTAGCCTCAAAATCCTTCTCTGTGAGAGGCAATCCTCTCTGACATCATGGGCTTCTGGCCCTTTTTTTTTTTTTTTTTACTTTCTTTCATAGGTAATTCACTGTAGACCATGCTATCTGCGGCTTTTTACTGCCATAATGCATTGTCTATAATAAACACAACCCTCATGTTTTTAATTTTATTTATTCATATAAATTTGTTAGGCATGGTAGAGCACCAATCACAAATGACCAATTTCAGTCTCAGCCTGCGTATGAGAAGGGAGATGCACCTTTCAGCCAAAAACAAGACTGTAAAGAGATTATATGGTAGTTATGTACAATTACTAACAGCAAAGCAGGACTGAAGTATGCAATATTTATAAGGTCAAAACAAGAGTAGTATGCAATTCAAAATATAAGAGGATTATAGATAGATTCATGCAGATTGGAAGTATGAATGGTACATAGGCTGAGGTGGTGAGAGAGCTGCAAGGGAGATTTGAGCATAGTTTATGCATAAACTTGGAGAAAGGAAGGAGATATTAGGAGATGTGGTTAGAAGACAGGCAATTGCATTCAGCATGTTTCTGGAGATGGGGCTTTAGCTGGGCTCAGAATATTTGGTAGGATGAAGTATCTTTGATTTGGGTGGGGATAGATTCCCATAGTCCAAGGCCAAGGCGGGAGAAGCAGTAATCTGTACAATTTACTTTTGTTTTGGTGTTTTGTGCAGTGGTGCTTTTGCTTTTAAGACTCTAGTGGGTTATTTGTCTAACTAGTCTGGTTGCTAAGGGAAAGAGTGTTTGAATATTTAGCATTTTGAGTAGGTGTTATCCTAATACAATGTCAAGTCTCTGTTTTACTGGGAGCCATTTTGCCCTTTCCAATATTTTGCATTGATGTTCATGATGGGATAAATTGTGATGAGCCTACATATTTTTGTTGGTGATTGGATTTTTGTGAAGTTTCTTTTCGATGTAGATTTAACAAGGGGATTATCATATTCCAGCTGAAATAGAAGAATGCCTTTCTTTGTTGCTGTTCTGGTTGCCATGGTGAGAAAGTAGGAGACTTTATTGGTTCAGAATAGTAGAAAGTTAACCCTTTCCTTGTACTGTCATGGTGGAGAGACAAGATTAGAGATGGGTCAGCCAAAGGCCTACTAGGTATTTAAATGAAGTAATATTTTCTTTGGGTGTGTTGTTATCACAGATTTTTAAAGGACGTGGAATTTTGTTAAGTTTTTGCTTTGGCCCAAAACCATGATTTTAGTTTTGTGAGTCACAGGTTTTTGTTATTGGTCCAGAGGATTAGTGATAGGAAGTTTAACTGGAGATCTTTATGGAGATTAGCAAGGGAGTGATATCAATGGAATATGATCACATCATCAGTACATAGTATTATGGGAAGGTGAGATAGGTTAAAGGTCAATTTGTTTAAATAGACAGAAAATCGGTGGGGCAATCATGGACCCTTGTGGAACCCCTTTTCAAGGTTAGATGGAGAGAGAAAGAGGACTTGACATTAACAAAGAAGTTATAGTTGGATAGATTGTTTTAAAACCATGGTAAGGTGACTGGTTTGATGCCAAGGTGTGGAAAGACAATGTTGTGATACACGAGATCGAAGGTTTTAGTAAGGTCCATAAAGATGGCACTAGTGAGTAGTATTCAATCAGGGAAGGTCCATAGGGACTGCGACCTGACCAGAAGCCATTTTATTTAGGAGTGAGGAGACTGTACTTACCATAATCTGTGGTCTGTGTATACCGCACATCAGATGAGCATTTCTGACATATCAAATATCCATTATGCAACTCTGTCTGTCTGTACACACACACATATATATATATATATATATATATATATATATATATATATATATATATATATAGTCAGACAAACTTTCTAATGACAATTTATTCAAAAGTGTGGTTAGCTAGTGAGAAATATCAATTTCAATAATTTGCTTAGTTTTTGGTGTCATTCAAAGGGGATCTAGTTTCTGTCAGTCTGGCACCACAAGGCTTTTGGCTGCTGGCAAAGGCTTTTGCCTCCCCCATAGTGCCTTTTTAGGCAAGATCTCAAAAACAAAATTGCCAATGTGAAAATTGCCAATCATAACAAAATAAGGGTTATGCTGCTAAATGCTAGAAGCCTAAAGCAAAAAACGTGGAAGCACTCATCACTGCAGTATGTAGATGCTTGTGCAGTCACAGAAACTTGGTTCAGGACCTCAAAGAGTACCCTGGCCTTGCAAGGCTGCAATGCCTTCCACTCCTTCAGACCGCAAAATGAACATGTGAGAACCAAAGGAGGTGGTGCTTCTATCTATATTAGAGATAAATTCACCTCCTAACTAGTTAGACAGGACAACTACATGGAGGTGCTCTGAGTTCAGATTACTGTGGGTAAGACCCCCATTCAAGTCATAGCTAGTTATAGATCCCATCCATGAATCATGATGCGCACAAGGCCTGCTTGACCAAACTGGAGTCAATCCAAATATTGCCAAACAACTTGTCATGGGGGATTTCAATTATCCCACCATCAAATGGGAAACATACTCTAGCCCTAACTCACTAGTGCAAATGTTTCTTGACTTTGTTAACACAAACTACCCTGGAACAAATTGTTCAAACCCCAACAAGAGGAACAAACATACTAGATCTGGTCCTCCCTAACATGACAACAGATGCATCACCACAACTGTTGGACCTTCATTAATTAAATCTGACCACAAATCAGTCTCCTTTGAACTGACACTAACATCAGAACTCACAAAGGACGATGTCAAACTAAAAAACTTCACCTAGGCAAACTATATCCTCTTAGGGGAAGGTATAAAAGCATTCCAAGCTCCACCCTCAGCTGGAAGTGGTAACTACACCAAAGCTTACACTGAAGCACTCTACAATCACTTGTATAAGTGTATACATTTGGCTGTTTCAGAGAGAATAAAAGCCAGAGCCTCAAGTAAAAATAAGCCTCCCTGGTGGACATCCAGCATCAACAAACTTTACAACAAATGCAAAAAGTTGCTGTTTAAGAAAACTAAAGCAAGGTCCCAACAATGGAAAAGCACCTTCCTCAGCCTTAACAGGCAAATAAGACAACATGTCAGTTCGTCTAAGGGTAACTTTGAGAAAAACTTAGCAATCATAGCTAAGGATAACCATAAGGCCTTTTATAACTATGTATGCAGCCTAAAAGGTAGGACCCAAGCATGTGGCAAACCACACACACTGATCCCGCAGAGATAGCAAACCTGCTGGTGGACAGATTTGATGAATATTTTACTCCCTTATCTCCTCTAAACAAAGTTATCACAAAACTTGCCCCCAACCCCCTCCCCCTCACCCTCCACAGCCAAAGAGCAAGTCAGTAAACCTTGATAAGAAAAAAAACACAGCCTCTATGGGATCAGATGGCATCCCAGGCTGTCTTCTAAACAAACTAAAACATGAACTAGCATTACCATTAAGTACCCTATTCAATCATAGCCTAACCACAGGCTATGTTCCTGCAGAATGGAGAACAGCAACAGTTATTCCCCTCCACAAAGATTAGCAACAGACACAGAGAATTATAGACCTATAAGTTTGACCAGCCTCATCTGTAAGGCCATGTATCATTGTGGATCTCATAAATAAAGACATAGGCAACCTCCAAATCCTTTATCCGACCTAATTCGGTTTCGTCAGGGGCAGATTCTGCCTGTTAAACCTGGTGGATTTCTTTGGAAATGTGATCAGGGCATTAGTGAGGGCAAATCCGTGCACACAGCAAACCTCAATTTGGCCAAGGTCTTCAACACAATCCCACACTGACGCACTACCAATAAACTTAGCAAACTGAGTGTAAACCCTTTGTTATAAGATGGGTTACCAACTGGCTCACAAACCAGTCACACACTATCAGACTGTGTGACTCCACATTAGACAGCAGACATGTCACCAGTGGGGTGCCACATGGGTCAGTGCTAGGCCCCCTAGTGTTTGGTATATACTTCTCAGAAGTTCAGACCAAAACTAAGGGGCTGTGGCTGACCAAGTTTGTGGACGACTGTAAATTGGGTGCAATTATCAAATTCCCATATATCTCAGTATACCTCTGAAGGGTCTTACGCAGACCAGTGACTGGTGTCTTAGTCACGGTCTCAAACTAAATGCAAAGAAATGCATCATCATTCCCTTTGGTTAAAAACAATGTCCCTTCACATTGTCAAATTAACAACAATACCCTATGTAGCTACGAAGTGGTAAGGGATCTGGGATCACAAGTAGACTGCGACCTTAACTTTGACCACCATGTGTCTACTGTAGTAAGGAAGGCTTTCTACATAGAACACTTGATTAGCTAAGGCTTCATCTCTAAAGCAAAGGAGGTTATAACCCCTCTATACTCATCACTAATCAGGTCCATAATTGAGTATAATGCCCCTTTCAGCATGTACTGTACAAAACACCTGCAGCAATTTGAGAGACCTCATAGGATTTTAACAAAGAAGATCAAGGCACTCCAGCACGTGCCTTACACAGACTGACTAAATTCCCTGTCACTATACTCAGTATCATAGAGACTTCTTAGGGGAGACTTATGCCTGGTTTACAGAACAATCTCCAGCCCAGACCTAATGGATCTGCTGCACATACATAAATCAAATGGAACTAGAGCCACCCATTCCAGGGACCTAAATATGGCCTGCGACTTGAATAGGACATGCTGGAGGGACAGATTTGTCTCTCAGGGAATAGACTGCCAATTCATGTGAAGCAGAAAACCTTTATGACACTGTTCAAAAGGTACTTGGACGAGTGGATGGGGCACCATAAATCTTTACCGGGGATAGCGCCCACAACGCTCCTGGACATGGGCAGTCATTACTAAATACATTCCTGGGTATTGACTAGAGTATCATTAGTATTACATTGGGATGAAATGTCTAGGCTTGAATTGACCTCCGGGCTGATAGCCTAGCAATCACCTATGATGCTATAAACGCACCAAATCGGAAAGAATTTATAATTTAGTGTTCTAATCTCACGTCTGGTTATGGCAAATCAAAATGAATCAGACAAACTTTGACATTTTCTCTTGCTGTATTAAATATTTTAGAATAGACAGACTATATTATATCACATAATCTTACTAAATACATTTATATTAGTCATACCTTTGATTCTTGTTCCAAACATCATATTGAAAATATTTTATTTTCATGCAGTTTGTACTGTAATCATTTATTTTTTATTCTATTTTTGTGTATTTATTCACCCAGGCTGTACCTGCAAATGTTTATATGTGATCATTGTACTACTCCAATAAACATGTAAAATAAAATAAAAAAGAAATAAAAATAAAAATAAAGCAAACTTCATTCGCTATTGTCCCATCTAATAACCATTTGTTATACTTTCTAAAACTTAATTAACTCTGCCATCTAGTGGGTAAATCATGCATAATAATAAATAGAATATGTCATCTAACTAGGTGTACAGTCCCTCTCTGTTTTTAAATAATGCTCCTAAATTCATTATCCAAGGCATTTTATTCTTATTAAACAGTATATGCCATTCAGGTTTATGCAAACTATTCAAGTCCGTCAAGTCATATAAATGTAAAAATAGCATTCTGATGTGCTAACACATTTATATAAATAACTTCTGTCACATTTACAACTTAAATGACACTGATGTGAATAACTTATTTGTTGTTTCCAAGGCTGTAATGTTTGTTTATATAAAAGGCACTACTTGTGAATATGATCATATAAATGACCCACTCTGTGTTGCAAGTAATTCTCTAATTTCATATCCCCATGTCATGTTCACAGTAGTGGCGTGAATACTTAATATATGTAATTATTGCAAAAAGTAACAACCATTCGCCTTATTCCAAAATATTTGTGTTTATTTTTCAAAAATATGGATCCTTGTACTAGCCTTCATGTTGCCAAATTGTCTTATGGCTGCAGAAACTAAATTTGCTAATTTCTGGCACATATATAAAAATACTAATTGTTCAGTATATATACTAATGCTTATTAATGACTTCATTGATTATAATATGTTGTAACTGATCTTAGCTTCTGAGTGCTTGAAGAGCCTTGGGAAAGTACAGCTGTGTAAGTAAACTTACCACAACTGTAGACGTGTATATGATCACTGCTGCAGTAGCCTAAGATGTGTGGGTTCTAGCCGGTGGCAGCCAGTCAGATTCCAAAGCTTCAGGACACCTTCCACATGCCCAAACCATTAGTCTGAGTTGACTAAAAAATAGGTTTTGGCACCAAGCCCCTTTTCATGCCAACTGAGAGAGAGGCTAAACTCTAAGAGAACATTCCTAGGCAAAGAATAAAACTGCACATCCACACCCAGGCATAAAAATCCATGAAAAATAAGGAGGTTGGAGGAAGAGAGTGGCTACTGCAACAATGATCAAACATCTACTGTTGTGGTAAATTTATTTACACAACTGCACTATGTTCTTCATGCTGATCACTGCTGCAGTACCCTAGGCTATATGGCTAGATTACCATAGCTCAGAATACCTGGGAGGTAGAAGAGGAAGAGTCAGTGAATGCCTGGAGAATGGCCCTAGCAAAGTCCATCGTAAAGCTGGAAAAAGGAATCTAGTTTGTAGTGCTTTGTAAAAGTATGCACAGAGGACCACGTTATTGCTTCTAGAATATTTCTAGAGTCAACCCTTTCAAAAAGCCATAGATAAAGCTAAGGCCATGGTAGAATTTGCTTGATCCTGCCTGGAAGAGATTTGTTGCGGTGTGATAACAGCATGAGACAAACATTTAGAAGCAGTCTGCTTTGACACAGTTTGTCCCATCTTCTTACCTTCATAAGAAAAGTGTAACTGATTAGAAGTTCTAAAGGATTTTGTTCTATCAAGATATTGAGTTTTCTGTGGACATCTAAGGTATGAAGTATCCTGTCTCCCTCATTTTTGGTTTCAGGAAAGAACACAGGGAAATGGATGGTTTGGTTTAAAGTAAACTCGGATACCACTTTAGGTATGAAAGAATGACTGGTTCTCAAAGAAACCTTGTCTCTGTGGAAAATTAGATAAAGTTGGCCAACCATAAGAGCTTGCAACTCAGATACTCTTCTTGCAGAGGTCAAAGCTATCATGAAAACAGTTTTCCATGTTAAGAACATTTAGTCAACCAGATGAGCTGCTTCAAATGGAACAAGTGTTAGCTTCTCAAACACAAAAAAGTAAGATTCCCAAGGAGGAGCCACCAGTTTTCTGGGAGACATTTTATGTAGCATCACTTTCAAAAACATTTTCACCTGACATTGCATTGAAAGAGGGGAATCCATGGGCAGACATGCTGTAATGGTTGACAAACCTTCACAGAGGAGTAAGACAAGCCATAGGATAGCTCACACAAATACTGTAAAACCTGAGAATCACTATCCCTGAATGGGTGCTGGTTATGCTGGTTGTAATAACTAGAAAACCTTTTCCATTTGATAATATATGATTTTCTAGTAAAAGACTTTCTTGCCTCCATCAGTGCCTGCAGAACATCCTCAGAAACTGAAAGGTATTAAGACCCTATTGTCCAGGCAGTCAGATGGAGTTGTTTGGGGTCATGTTGCATCAAACATTCCTGATCCTATGTGAGTAAATCCTGTCTGTGCAAAAGCATGTGGTAATTGCCCCGGCCAATTCCAAAAGAAAGGAATAGACTAGAGAAGGGAGTCGCTAAAACACTAAAATGATCTTTAGGGAGTCCTTTGGAATCCTCAGAAGTATCCTGGATGTCACTGGAAAGGATGACAAAGCACACGGAACATTCTTGTCCAAGGAAAAGAAAAGACATCTGTCTTCCAAGCCTAAAGAGGATACAAAAAGATCAACCTGAGAAATTCCTCACAGATGTATCAAATCACAGAAGACCTCCTAATCCAGTTTTCATTTGTGAGGGTCTGCCTTGGTCCTGCTCAATTTGTTTGCCAGACAATTTTCCTCTGATGTAATGTATTGGATATGCAATTTTTAGAACTTTAGCATAGACTACATTCCTGTTTTTGCTGAATCTACTACTGTTAGAATCTAACTGATCACTAAAACAGATAATCTCTTGTTTGGTGAGTCCCCCATGCTCTCAGGGCAGGAAGGCACAGTTTGGACTGATCTGGTCAATGATTACTCTATCAGGGCTCTGGTTAGAGAATTTTGATTGATGAGTTTGAGTTCTACTGTTCTTGATTTTTAGGTTTAAAAAGCCTGTATTTGCATGGTTTTGCACTTGTTTTGATCAAAGTTGCAGTGAGTTAGGCATTCTGCCTATGCTCCACTGATATCATATACCTGCTGAAAGATTTTCAAACACTAAGTGCTTTGTTTTAACTGTTTTTCTGCACTTTTACCTGTAATCGGTTCCATTACATTTAAATTGTATTACTGCTGTTTCTGCTTGTTTTGTTATACTGCATTTAACTGCATCTATTGATTGCCCGCTTGTTCCAATTGTTACCTGCAATTTTTAGAACTTTATCATACCCTGGGATTCAGGAAGCTGACAATTCTGTGCAGGAACAGTGTAGCTGTTCCTGCAAGGAATATGGCCGCCGAGCGATCCAGCAAACAGCTGATCTGATGTGCACGAGTGTGCCTACAGTGTTCCTGTACAGACATGACTGCAGAATGCTAATTACCTCATTTGCTGGTGTAAACCTTGCAAATGAGGTGAATTAGTGATTCAGCCAGTAGGCAGGTATCCGTGCAAGAACAGTGTCAGTTGCAGAAATGTATTCGGTTACTAACTGAATACATTTCGGCAAATAAAATGGAGGCATGACAGCTCCCAAAAAAGCATGCATTATACTCTTTGGGCATGGCAATGGCTAAATATATAGCCATTGGCATGTAAAACTGCTTCATTTTTATAAAAATCAAAGTTACTTTTTTGGCCGATCTCAGCTGTTTAAGCATAGAGCAGTGGCACGCAAACGGGATTGTGCCGAAAATAAAAAAATGCAAAAACTCAGTTTTAGGGGAAATCTGCATTTTGCCATTATAGTCTATGCCATGCAGAATCAAAACAATACCAGGGAAAAGTGGTTGTTAAGGGGAAAGGCTCTGGGGTAGTGTAGTAACTACGGACTAAGGCAGTGGAGTATCCAAATGAGGGGAAATTTACTGAATCACAAAACTCTACTACAGGCCAAACTGCACCTAACTTTGTAACTAGGAGGAGGAGCAACAGACATGAAAATGGGGTGTGTCAGTGTTGTAAGCACATTGGAGCCCTATGGTGTAGTGATAAGCTTAGCTAAGCACAGCTAAGTAAGGGTGTGTGTCTGAGGCTGTATTGACTTATTCCATGAAATGAGGAGCATGTTCACATCCAGGGGAGAGCCATTTCTTCATGTTTACATTAGCTAAACGGGTTTGAACGGTGCGGACCGGGTCTAAAACAAAAACAAAAACCTGGAAATAGCAGGACTGTTTACATTTGGGCACCAGGTTTGTGCGGCACACCTCATGGCTTAAAAGGGGTGGAAATGGGAAGGGAAAAAAAGGAAAATAGAATAAAAGCAATCAAGAACAAATTACATAGCTAGCAGGTGGAATGCATCATAGTCAGCCAATCATACAGGCAGCATCTGCAGCATAACAGTATAAACTATGAAAATACCTTACAGTCTGCTTTTTCCCACAAACTCTGCATCACTGGTGCACACATGCAGGGGAATTTTAACTGGAAAAATGTTACGGGCTGCCATTGCTTTGATCCATCAGTATGTGCTAGAGGCTGAGGGCGGAGAGGAGGATAATGCTGATAACCACCACAGACCAAGGAGGAAGAGAAGAGTGTTCAGACCCAGGGTAACCTACCAGGGGCTACATGATCTGCAGATAGTAGAGCGCTACAAGCTGAACAGAGACATACTTCAGCAAATCACCGAGCTGTGCTGGCCTCAACTCAGACCTAGAAACAACAGAGGGGAACCCATCCTAGTGGATACCAAGATATGTGTAGCCTTAAGAATTCTAGCTATAGGTACTTTCCAAAGACCTACTGGAGACATCATGGGGATCTCACAGGCATCTGCATCCAGGGTAATCCACCAGTTCCTGGATGCCATGCTACCACATTACGGTGAGCACATTTACTTCCCCAACACCCGTGAGGAGAGGACCAGCAATGTGCATCTCTTCCACCATGTAACAGAATACCCGGAGGTACTGGGTGCCATAGACTGGATACACATCCACATCAAAGCACCACCTGGTGAACAGGGTAGGT
This sequence comes from Protopterus annectens, assembly GCF_019279795.1. Taxonomy (NCBI): domain Eukaryota; kingdom Metazoa; phylum Chordata; order Ceratodontiformes; family Protopteridae; genus Protopterus; species Protopterus annectens. The sequence goes on along the minus strand of NC_056741.1, from coordinate 65,627,827 downwards.
TTTACATAATCTGCAAGGGATTCCCCTCCATCAACTGCCAGGTCATGTGCAATGCCCAGGGCATTATCATAAATGTGTGTGCTGGCAGCCCTGGAAGCTATCATGACTCCCACATCTGACATTTGTCACAGCTGTGCCAGGCATTTGCCAGTGGGGGCATCCCATATGGCCATCTGGTGTGGGATGCTGGCTATGTACTGGAGCCATGGATGATGACACCCATCAGAAATGCACACACACCCACACAAAAATGCCATAATGAGGCACACTCACAAATCAGAATCATTATAGAGCATGTGTTTGGGATGCACAAGTCACGGTTCTGCTGCCTTGACATATCTGGTGGAGCCTTGCAGTACTCTTCAGCCACATATGCACACATGTTTATAGTATGTGCCATGCTACACAATATGATCATGTGGAAACAGCTGCAGCAGGAACAGCACGGGGAAAGTCCACACAGTCCACCACCATTGCCAAGGTCCCCACAGGGACTCGGAGGAGGCCCCTAAGCCTACTCCTGTAGGCAGACGGAGGCATGCCCAGTATGCTCAGGCCTTGATAAAGAGCCAACGTATAGCACACACACTGACACTGTAGGGACCCCAGGGACTGACACCCCTCTCTGACTCACACACACAGTAAAATGGATGACACACACATCACATTACCTGTAACTTATCATGTGTAGGCAGTGTACTGTGTTCATCCAACATAGGCAGCCCTCAAGCACCATCCTCACAACTGCTGCAAGCACAAGGTAGGTCAGTCTTCTTAACAATAAATGAATGGATTAGAATGTTTTTCTAGCATATCTATGGTAATGCTGCATGCATGCAAGGGAATGGGGTGGCCTACTAGGATAGCAGCACACAGTTGACAGGTATGTGGGACACAAGGAAATGTCTGGCCAAAACTGGCCCCCACATACTATGCAGTAGTATCCAAGGTGGCAAATTCCACTGCAGTATATGTGTGGGGATAACTAACTGGGTGGTCATAGGTCACAGGCATGGATGTCAGTGAGGGGGTTCCATACGCACCCCTCACACCCACACAGCAAGTCAGCTGTAGAAAACCACAAAGAAATGTCTAGTAAAGGCACACAAATGGTGGCAATGTTGAATTACCCCTCTACAGACTCACACAGTGATAGCACAGCAGGGTCCGCAGTTGCAGTAAGGCTATGAAGGGTGAGAAGTCTGAAACTCAAATGTATGCCAGTACAATCTGACCTATGCTGTTTACTGATATGCCTCTAGTCCCCACGACAGGGCACAATAGTACGGTAAATGGAACCGAAATGTAAAGCAAATATCAGCACAGTCTGTGCAAATGTATAAAGTTGACAGGTGTGCCCCCCATATACCCACACAAATGCAGTAACGTGTATGTTTGCAAGGAAATAGCAACATAGCACACATTGGCAGGACTGTACCAACACACATGAAAACATGTTGCCTGTCCATAATATGCAGGGGTAAATGAGCTATGTGTATGTGTGGTTAATACTGTCTGGATCTGGCCAGGACGTTCTCCTGGCAGTCGTCTTATACTGACCTAGGTACAGTGCCATCTTTGACAGGGCCATGTGCAGATAACTGCAGTGCCAACTGTTATGCATGTCAGTGACACACACTGATCTGCCACTGACATACCTGGAAGTCACAATGCTATGTGGAATATACTACATTTATAAGTGACATCTTGAAGGATGTGTAACTGAGGTGCCAAGGCTTTTGTGAAAATAAATGCTTATTGGTACTGTTGTCAGTGCTTATCCTCAATAATCCTTTTGTTTTGTGTTTGCTTTTACATATAATGGACATGCCTGCACAGTAGAATGCACTCTGTGCCCACACCCATAACTCCCAACCTCTGACAGCAAGATGTCTGGACAAGGGCAGAAGTAAAAGTGGAACAAAGGCACAATGATAGGCATGTGTTGTAAATATCACCCTTACATACTGAGAAAGTTGGTAAGGTGAGGGGTTTGCAGTAGTGGGAATTGTCTGAAGGTTATGTAGTCTGAAACAGTAATGTCTGTCATTATTCTGTAACATCACTCTTCAATTATATGTAACTAACACTATAAAAAACACGTGCTTATGTATAAAGAATGAAACCTCTAGCCAAACACCTGGACAATCTTCCAAAAAATGTACAGGTGAGAGGTATGCCCACACAAGGATATGACATCTCAGGTTAGAAAGATACCAAAGAAGCAGGAGATCCCCAGCCAGTATATCACCAAGTTGATGGACTGTTTACACAGCATGTAATTACTAAACTGGCTGTAGCCACACCTCACAAATGGCCTTGTTAGGCAAGAATGTACATAGCTGCCCTCATAATATTGGTCTATGCATCATACAATTAGTATTCCTCTGGTAAAGCACTGTGATGATCTGAGGATGTCTGGCATTAGGTAATGACACAATACATTGCAGTGTCAGAGTACAGATATGTCAGAAAATGTCTGCTAAACAAACCAAGTACCCCGTGGAAAGTCCTGTGTACTCCTGAGAGGTATGGCTGTAGCACACAAAACCCTGAACTGGAGTACACCTATCTCTGGAATGGAGTCCCACTCTAACTGTAGGAGGTCACACTGGGCATGCTCCTACACTTCACAGTGTCACAGGACATGTTGGAACCCACATCGGAATATATGACTGTATTGTGTATATATGTCTGTGCATACAGACAGCTATGTACATCTCAATTGTCCTCACACACACAAGTCAGACAGGATTACCCTCAGCTAGCTGTAGGTTGTCCATATGTCATATATCTGCATCTTCTGCATAAGATACACACACACACACACATATATATATATATATATATATATTATATATATATATATATGGGCAACAGATAACATATTCAAGCATACACACACATAGATGTGGGGAAGTGAAAGACAGACAGTGATAGAGAGAGACACACACAGGGGGACACAGACAGAGCGAGTCACACACATGGATACCCAAAATAGCATACAGTGATGTCCTGCTGTGGACAGTGGCATGCCAGTTGTAAACAGTTGCACATGCCAGCATAAAAGGTGAGCCCCATTGTGTAACAGTACTGAGGATGAGTTTATAATATCACATCACTTGCCTGTGTGTGTGTGTGTGTGTGTGTGTGTGTGTGTGTGTGTGTGTGTGTGTGTGTGTGTGTGTGTGTGTGTGTGTGTGTGTGTCTGTAGGTCTAAGTATTAGGAGACTGTTCCCACTCAGTACACTTCACATTGCCCTACTTCACAAAATCTGCTGCTGTCATTCACCTCAGAAGTACCATTGGACACTGGTCACTCCTATAGGCTCTGTAGCTCATGCAATAACTGTGTAACCCTATAGTACAAATAACTAGATAGGTAGGGGGTTCTAAACCCAATACTGGCAACTGTGTGTGTGTGTCAGTTGTGTATGTGAGAGTGAGGGAGTGTTTGTTTGTAGGTGAAATGGTTTTAGTCCATTCCCACCCACAACACTTCCCAGTGCTCCACTTTATCAGCCCTGTTGATGTCATTCCCCTTATCAGCACCTTTGGCCAGTAATCAGCACAGTAAGCTCTGTAGCATGTGCGATAACTGTGTAACACTATAGTACAAATAACTACATAGGCAGGGGTTCTACTGTCAGTTCCGGCAAATGTGTGTGTGGGTGTATAAGTATGTATGTTTGTAAGAAGAAGTATTTTGAGAGGTTTCCCACCCAGTGCCCTACTTTATCAGTCCTGTTGATGTCATTCCCCTTATTAGCAGCTTTGGACAGTTGTTAGCCCAGTAAGCTCTGTAGCACGTGCGATAACTGCTTAACACTATAGTACAAATAACTAAATAGGCAGGGGTTCTAATCTCAATACTGGCAGGTAAATGTTTGTTTGAGAACCATATACTGTGAGGGTTATACCATTTTGAGTTATATACCACCCTGTACATGTCCCCTCACCCTACTTTACTAGGCCTGTTGATGTCATTCACCTTAGAAGTACCTTGGGACTAGGTGAAATCATATAAGCTCCATGGTGCATCTGATAACTATGTAACATTGTAGTAGTAATAACTAGATAGGTAGGGGTTCTAATCTCAATACTGGCAAGTGTTTGTGTGAGAATCATATACTGTGTGGGTTATACCATTTTGAGTTGTGTACCACCCTGTACACTTCCTCTCACCCCACTTTACTAGGCCTGTTGATATCATTCACCTTAGAAGTACCTTGGGATGAGGTGAAATCACATAAACTCCATGGCACGTCTGATAATTGTGTAACACTATAGTAGTAAGACTAGATAGGTGGGGGATCTAATCTCAATACTGACAATTTTGTGAGAATTATATACTATGTGGGTTGTACCATTTTGAGTTTAACCTCAATACTGGCAACTGTTTGTGTGAGAATCATATACTATGTGGGTTATACCATTCTGAGTTGTGTACCTCCCTGTACACTTCCCCTCACCGTGCTTTACTAGGCCTGCTGCTGTCCTTCACTTTAGAAGTACCTTGGGACTAGGTGAAATCATATAAGCTCTGTGGTGTGTCTGATAACTGCGTAACACTTTAGTATTAATAACTAGATATGTAAGTAGGAGTTTTAATCTCAATACTGGCGACTGTTTGTGTGTGTGTGTGAGAATCATATACTGAGTGGGTTATATCATTTTGAGTTGTGCACCACCCTGTACACTTCCCCTCACCCTACTTTGCTAGGCTTGTTAATGTCATTCACCTTAGAAGTACCTTGGGACTAGGTGAAATCATATAAGCTCCGTGGCACGTCTGATAACTGTGTAACACTATAGTAGTAATAGGTAGGGATCTAATCTCAATACTGGCAACTGTTTGGTTGAGGATCATGTCCTTTTGACTTATACCATTTTGATGTGTGTACCATTCACTCCTGTTTACCACCTCCTGATGGCATTACTTTATATAGCGTGGTAACAGCATCTCCCTCACATGCAGCATGTTAAACCATTCTACAGGCCATACCAGTCCTCTGTACACATGTCTATGGAATATCCAGATGTGTGTAACCTATATGTGGTCTGTGCCCCTTAACGATGCCCATGTATGTGATATTGTTGCCAAATTGGCCACAGTGAGTGTAGTGACACACATGTCAGCATCAGGTATCATACCTGACTGAAACATCATGCTGATAAAACGTCTGCTAACCTATCACTTGTCCAGCCTTGTAGGAGCAATACATGACTCCAGATGCTATTTCTGGTGGGTTATCTCACCATCCATGAAGGCATTCAGAACATTACATGTTGTAAGAGGTAGTGTGTTATGTCCCATGCATATAGTTTATGTGGAGTTTGTCATGTGTATGTAGTACTACAGTACATCAAAGTGGATTTGTAGGTTTACTAATCTGTCTATTGTTTGTGTTACTGTATGCACATCCCTTACTGTGTGTATGCAAAGGATATACCATTTTCTCTCCCTGTTCCACCCTGTGAACTCAGGAATACATACTACAAATCTGTCAGACACAGTATCATGCATGCCCTCACCAACTGCATCAGGGTTGAGTGTATGGGAAAGAAACGGCAGGGTGAACAGGTGTTGACAGGTGAATCTGTTGCAGTTAATGCAATGGCTATGCTTGCGAGAGACCTGCTGAAAGTACTGCAGTAACCTGTTCTGTATGTATGAGACTGCGGTACTACACAACACTGAGGTGACATGTCTGAAGGCTACCTGTCTGTGACAAGAGGTATGTATGCAAGGTCACATTGTCCGACAACAGTGTCCCTCACATGCTGTTGCATGCATACACACCTGGTACATGTACATATAAAGCTGTACCTTGCCTATGACATGGTCAGTGTATTCCCACTCTACCATACTCCCTTTTGGTAATGTCTGCAGTGTCACAGCCTGCAGACACACATACACCTGGAACACAAACAGATTGCAGCATGCCAGACTACATTAAGTCAGAGGTACTAACAGCAATAATGCATCCTGGCTAATAAGGTACATGCACCTGTATGCATACACATAACAAATGCAAGCAGACAGCACCTTACACAGTATTACACAGCTATACTGTACTATATTCACCCTGTGCATCAGACCATATTAGCATGCCCCTGCATCGATGGTATGGATGACAGGGATGTAGCACAGGTATGCACAGGGTATGGTGTGGGTTTACCAGAGGCATAGGCTGGTCCACACGGTTGACATTATGTGTGTGTGTGTTTGGAGGGGTATCCAATAGATAGGCTGTGCATAGGTGCTGTGTGTCTGGAGGTGACCTGATGTGATACAGATGTGTGTATGTATGTACACAGTCAAGCCATGTGGCTTTCGTACACAGGGGTATGTTGGACAGCTGTGGACCGTACATAGCAGGGTGTCCAGTTCACCATCTCCAGCCATAGACACAGGAACTGGTCCTGCCAGGGCTCTCACTGGCACCACCAGGCCCAAGGCCAGATGCAGTAATGCTTCCTGATGGTGACTGCTGTCTACTGGATCCATGTCCCTGATGGGACCGGCCAGGACCATGTGCCCATGGCCTGCTCTAGTGTGATGTGGACAGCAACCCCCCTATCAGTAGTGCTAGTCTAACTGCCACTATGGGAGTGTGAAGGTGCACGGCCCTGTAGACTCTCAGCTGTTGTTGGTGCTGACCTACCTCTACATGGCCAACATCCATCTCCAACCACACACTCTAGCACAGACATGCCATGGTCGAGCATTGCCAAGGTCTCACCCCACTGTTTATTCATGACCTCAATATTTTGTCATGTGGCCTTAACAAGGTCATGTATGTCACTAAGTAAATCAGGAAGAGTTGCATCCGCCACCTTGAGTATTTGTCTAGTGTTGCATTCACTATGTGCTTTTGCATCCATGACAGCCCAAAACATGCATCTGGTGACACCTGCTGTGGCACTTGAGGCTGATGAGCATCAGTCCTCCTGCGAGCACCCCTATCCATCTGCCTGTGTGGGACCTCACCTGCACTCTGGCTATGGCCAGTGTCTACACTCATACCTCCTATAGTCACCACACTAGCCTGTTCCATGCCACCACCTACAAACTGTCCATCTGTGGCCAATGGTGATGGGGTATGTATTGGCATTGTCACTGTGTGCAGGGATGGTGTGGACAACAGTGGGATGCCAACCAATGGCACAGATTCAGCCCCTGACAACCCTACCTTTACCTCAGTATTCCTATCATCATTGGCAGAAGCTGCAGAGACACTGACATCAGTTTCCAAGTGGGAGGGACCCCGAACCCTATCGCCACCTATGTACATTAATACCTGCACTTTAAGGTTGGCTGGTACACACATGCACACATGCACACACGCACACACACACACACACACACACACACACACACACACACACACACACACACACACACACACACACACACACACACACACACACACACACACACACACACACACACACACACACACGCACACATGCACACAAACACGCACACACACACACACACACACACACATGCAGACACTTACAGGTGAGGTGGCACAAATCTGTTGCACAGACTTCACATTACAAAAATGTTGACACACAGCCCTCAACATCATGCATTGCAGCCAGTTTTACTACATGTAACTAACAATATAGAGCTCTAGGAATACGTGAGTAGTGTTAGTAGGTGATGGCCCTTCCCCTGCACAGACTGCACCCATGTACACATCATTGCTGTTCACCTGTATAGCACAGTGGCAACTATTACAGAACATACCTCACAACTGTACAGATCCTTGCAGGATGTGTAGATGTCTGCTTTATATGTTTGCTCTGTTTCTCATAACCCCTGTGTTTGTCTGATACATAACTGGGATGATCTGAGGAGTGATGTCACTAATTAATGACATACATTTGAGTGTCAGACTTCCAAACCAGCAGTAAATGTATGGTCACACAAATCCTGTTACACCACCAATCTTCGAAGCTTACAGTGGATATAAGTGTACACACCCCTGTTTACATAGCATGTTCTTGTAATATACAAGATGAGACCACAATAATGCATTCAAATATGTTACCCACCGTTCATGTGACATATGACCTGTGCAATCCAATCGATAAACAAATGAATGTGTTACGTGTAAAATATAATGAATTAAATATGTACAATATAGTGGTTGCATAAGTGTGCACACCCTTAAAATGATACTTTGTTGAAGCACCTTGTAAGTGACTTACAGCATTCACTTTTCTTGGGAAGGTGTCTATCAGCATGGCACATCATGACTTGGCATTATTTGGCCACTCTTTCTTGCAAAGGTCTCCAAACTCTGTCAGATTGCAAGAGCAGCTCATGTGCACAGCCCTCATCAGGTCACACTGGGGTTTTTCTATCTGGTTTAGATCTAGGCTCTGGCTGGGCCAATCCATAACCATGAGTCTGTTCAGGTGGAGCCATTCTTAGGTATCTTTGGATGTATGCTTCGGTCTTTGTCATGTTGAAGGCTGACACCCCTCCCCATCCTCAGCATTCTTGCAGATGCCTGATGGATTTGGGCCAGATGTGAGTGTTATTTGGAACTGTTCAAAATTCCCACCACCATGACTACAGGCCCAGTTCCAGCTTTGGAACAGCATCACCACAGCAGGCCAATGCCACCAGCGTGATTCACCATGGGGATGGTGGTCTTCAGGTTAAGAGAGGTGTTGCTTGTGCACCACACATACCATTTGGTATTGTGGCTGTGAGGTTGATCCATAGTCTCATTACATCATAAAAAGAAGTTATGTCTTACCATAATGTTCCATCTGCATTGTTGATCCTCGTTCAGTCATTACGTATGGGTATCGGTTATGACCTCTGAACCGAGCTGGCCATATTCCAAGCTCGCGTCAGCTACAAACTCTTGAGCTAAAACTCTTACCCAGAATTCCCCTCTCCTTGTTATCTCAGATTGAGTTTGCAAGTCAAAAGAAGGTAGAGGCTACCTCTGGTCAAATGACCTAAGAGAACCGGATGGTGAGATCCACTAGAAGCCACAGGAGGGGGAAGGAGGGAGGGTCATAATGACTGAACGAGGATCAACAATACAGATTTAACATTATGGTAAGACATAACTTCTTTATTTGATATTGTTAATCCTCAATCATTCCTTACATATGGGACAGAGTCCCCAGCTACCTCTATTCCTGGGAGGCTCTCATGGTAGGACATTCCAGAGCACCATAGAACCAAAAGATGCTCTTCCCCTGGAGGCCAAATCTAATTTGTAATGATTGATGGGATCATGTCAGTTGCCCTGCTAGACAGTGGCCCAGAGAAGTAAATATTGTGGGGAAAAATTTCCAGGGAATTTTTATGGCTAGGCTTGCATAGGCCTTAGGGCCGATAGCCTAGTACCAACCTATGAACCTATAAACCTATGAGGCGTAACCCAAGTTGCAGCTGTGCAGATGTCATGTAAAGAAGCTCTGGCATGGAAAGCAGCAGAAGTTGCCACCGACCTTGTCGAATGAGCCTTTATGGTAGTCGGCAATGGAATATTACGTTGTGTATAAATGAAGGTCACACAGTCTTTCACCCATCTAGCAAATGTGACCTTAGCAACAGCACATCCTAATCTAGGTCCAAAAATAACTGGTCTGATTTATGAGAGGCCTTAGTCCTGTTCAAGTATAAGCAAATTTGCCTGTAAATATCTAGGGTATGTAGGCAATACTCTCCTTTGTTTGAACGATTAGGGAAGAAAACTGGCAATTCCGTGGTTTGATTAATGGACATTTCAGAGATCACTTTTGGCAGAAAGAAAGGATTAGTTCTCAATGACAATCTATCTCTATGAAAAATCAAGTATGGACTCTTAATGCATAAGGCTTGAAGCTCAGAAATATGTCTAGCAGAAGTAATGGTGACCAAAAACAAGGTTTTCCATGACGAATATTTGAGGTCACAAGAAGAAGCTGGTTCGAAAGGTGGCATTGTCAGAGCTTGTAGAACTAATGACAGGTCCCATGGTTGAATAGGTTCTCTAAAAGGGGGCTTCAGATGATTCACACCTTTTATGAAGGTCTTGCATAATTTGTGTGACATAAGAGAGGAGTCTTGGACACCCTCGTGGAAATTAAATATTGCAGCCAAATGAACTCTAATAGTAGAGGCCGATAGACCCAATTGAAATAGGTTGGCTAGATATTGTAGTACTATCAACACTGGTGCTGAAAAGGGATCTACTTGCTTTTCTTTCAGCCAACAGGTAAATCTTTTCTACTTGCTTAGATAAGTAATTCTAGTGGAAGACTTATGAGATGCAATAAGAATGTCCCGTACTGGCAAAGAAAGATCATTCTGCCTGGCAATCAAGGGAATTGGAGGAGCCAAGCTATGAGCTTCAGGCAGTCCAAATTGGGATGAATCAGATTCTGCAGATGGGAGATCAACTCCTGGGTTGGATGGAGAAAACATGGCTGATCTAGCAGGTGAGGCCAAAGGAAGGGGGAACCAAATCTGACGAGGCCAATATGGTGCTATGAGGATCATTTTGCTCTTCAACCAGCAGGCTTTCTTCAGAAACTGGGGAATGAGGGGGAGAGGTGGAAATGCATAAAGAAGACCCGAGGGCCAATCATGGACTAGAGCATCCCTGGGTGACTGTCCCGGAGGGGGGAATCAGGGCAAAGTATTTGCTGCATTTGTAGTTGGTCGGGGATGCAAAGAGGTTGCAGCAAGGAAGGCCCCAGCGGTGGAAGATCTCCGTTGCTATCAAAGGATTCAGGAACCACTCATGAAGTTGTAGAATGCACCTGCTGAGTCTGTCTGCTATCATGTTGGAACTCCTGGGAATATGCGTTGCTAGAAGAAAACAGTTGGTAGCCATCGCCCATTGCCATATCCTCATGGCCTCTCAACAAAGGGGGTAAGATTTGGTTCTGCCCTGTTTTTTGATGTACCAGACCACTGTCATGTTGTTTGATTGTATCACAATAGTCCCAGACGGCAGCAGGGGATGGAATACTTGCAATGACAGAAGCACCATCCTCAGCTCTAGAACATTTATATGCAGTTGGGTCTCCAATTCGGACCAAGTGCCTTGGACTGTCTGTCCCTGACATAGCCCCACCCACCCCATCAGGGAGGTGTACGTGGTCACTGTAGCCTTGGGTTGTTGGGGGAAGAAGGGGGCGAGACCATTGTGATGGGTTGTGGGTCATCCACCAATTTAAATCCTGTTTGCACCTGTGAGTTACTCGAATCTTGGCTGAAAGAGGATACTGAAAAGGATACCATTGGGTGAGCAGTAGCCATTGTTGAAGCCTCATGTGAAACCTGGCCAGGGGGACAATGGTGATGGAGGCTGCTATGGAACCCAACAGTTGTAGGACAGAGTGAGCTGTGGATTTCCCCCTCGAAAGGATTGGGATCAGTTGTTGCTTTATCCTTAGAATTCTGTGCTCTGGAATGGATGGTCTGCAATTCTTTGTATCCAAGATGACCCCTATGAATTCTGTGGACTGAGATAGGGTGAGATTGGATTTTTGCCAGCTTATGGTTATGCCTAGTCTTTCTGCAGCGAGGAGAGAGTATGCCAGGGCTTCTTCCAATAGATGTCCGGTGGGGGCAGAGATGAGCCAGTCATCTAGGTATGGAAACACCTGGAATCCTTGTAGTCACAAGTGAGCTGTGATGACTTCCATGCACTTTGTGAACACACTGGGGGCTGTAGAGAGTCGAAAGGGCAGTACTCTGAACTGGTAGTGACTGGCTCCCACACAGAAGCGCAGAAATCTTCTTGATGGCCTGTCCACTTTTATGTGGTAGTACGCATCTTGAAGATCTATTGAGCACATCCAATCATCTTTTTCCAAAAGCGGGAGGATAGACTGTATTGTGACCATCCAGAATTTCTCTTACAAACTTGTTCAATACACTGAGATCCAAAATTGGTCTCCAGTCTCCGGTTTTCTTTGGCACCAAAAATAGTCTTGAGTAGAACCCGGATCCTATCTGGTCTGGAGGGACTATTTGGATGACTCTTTTTCTTAGCAGCTTTGCTATCTCTAGTGCTGCTTCTTCCCTTTGACCGGGTGGAACATCGGGTAAGTTTGTTGGGGGGGCAGGACAAAGATCGAAGGGAATATGGTAACCTCTGGTTATTATCCTTTGTATCTAAGAGTTGGTGGTGATGGTTAGCCAGGCAGAAGGGTACAAGGAGAAACAACCTCCAACCACCTTCAGAGGAAGGGAGTTGGGCCACTCTTCAGGAATGCTGATAGGATTGGCCAGGAAAAGAGCCCCTGGAACCCTGGTTACATGGACCCCCTCTGCCCTGAAAAGGGCATCTTCCCTGTGAGTTTCCCCCTCTACCTCTAGGGAAGAACTCGGCCTGTGTGTCACGGAAAGGACCCTGAGACTTTTTGCACTATATTTTCCCACTCTTCTGGTTTCTGGAGAAAGCATGTTGAGGGGAAGAGTAACTGACACCCATGGCAGAAAGGGTCTTACCGTCCTGTTCACATCTGGCCAGTGTGCTTTTAACCTTGGGTCCAAACAATGAAGAGGCTTCGGTGGGAGCATTGAGAAAGGAAGCCTTGAAGGGTTCAGCGAAATTACATAAGCGCATTCAGGCATGTCATCTCAGAACAATGCCTGAACTGGCTGCTCTAGCTGCTCCTTCTGATGCACGAGATATCAGGCACATGGAGGAGTTAGATATCGATTCAATGGTAGTCAGCTGAGAGGCCACTTTATCAAGGACCTCATCAGACACGGCACCAGCCAAAGTTTCAGAGAGCTCAGAAATTAAATCCATTTGAAGCAAGTACAGAGAAGGTCAGGAGTTGCTTTGTGTCTTTCTGGACTTAGAGAAAGCATATGACAGGGTGCCTAGAGAGGAGTTGTGGTATTGTATGAGGAAGTTATGAGTGGCAGAGATATATGTAAGACTGGTACTGGATATGTACAAGAGTGGTGTGACAGCGGTGTGGGCTGCAGTGGGAGTGACGGATGCATTTAAGGTGGAGGTGGGATGACATCAGGGATCAGCTGTGAGCCCTTTCTTATTTGCAATGGTGATCAACAGGTTGACAGACAAGATCATACAGGTGTCCACGTTGACTATGATGTTTGCAGATGACATTGTGATCTGTAGTGAGAGTAGGGACCAGATTTAAGAGACCCTGGAGAGGTAGAGATATGCTCCAGAGAGGAGAGGAATGAAGGTCAGCAGGACTAAGACAGAATATCTGTGTGTGAATGAGAGGGAGGATAGAGGAATGTTGAGGATGCAGGGAGTAGAGTTGGCAAAGTTGGATGAGTTTAACTGACTGGGCTTAACATTTCAGAGTAATGATGACTGTGGAGGACAGGTAAAGAAGAGAGTACAGGCAGGATGAAGAGGGTGGAGAAAGAGTGTTAGGAGTGATTTGTGACAGATGAGTACCAGTAAAAGTGAAAGGTCTACAAGAAGGTAGTGAGACCAGCTATGTTATATGGATTGGAGATGGTGGCATTGACAAAAAGGCAGGAGTCAGAGCTGGACATGGCAGAGTTACAGATGTTAGGATTTGCACTGGATGTGATGAGGGTGGGCAGGATTAGCAATGTGTATATGAGAGGGTCAGTCCATGTTGGTCAGTTTTGAGACAAAGACAAAGCCAGAGAGGAAAGATTATTTGGACATGTGCTGAGGAGGGATGCTGAGTATATTGGGAAAAGGATGGTAACGATGAATCTGCCTAGTTAGAGGAAGAGAGGAAGGCCTCAGATAAGGTTTCTTGATGTGGTGAGAGATGACATGCAGGTGGTTGGTGTGACAGAGCAAGATGCAGAGGACAGGCAGAAATGGAAACAGATGATCCGCTGTGGCGGCACTAATGGGAATAGCCAAGAGAAAAAGAAGAGGATGTTGTAATGTCAGTCTTCACAGATTTTCCAATGATTTGTCAGATATAACACAACTCTAAAGTAAATGACTACAAATATGAGGCACACATGTGGTCAGTGTGCATAACACTGGATAGTTTAATAGTATGAGCTCAGTATATCACATGCAGTTCAACACACACGTCTGCAACAGTACTTTACTATGCAAATACCATGTATAGGTCTCTCACATTTCTGAGACAAACAAAAATATCATAGTTGCATTCACAAGTAAGATATGGATATGTACGACATCCCAGTAGCTGGCCTGGTATTGTCACAGTCAGTATTGTTCAACACACACTCCAGTAGTAGTCATATGTGGGCCATCCTTTCCTGGTGTGACTCAGGGGCCTGACCTATGATCTATGTCACTGCAGACAGACTTAGATGTTATGGCCATAGTTTCTGATCAGCAATATTAAGTTTTGTTGAGACATATATGTTAAACTTCCTATTGTTATATACCCCAGGTGGTTATATCCTGCTTTGTTTTTTTTTCCTTTCTCTGGGTTTGTTTGTCTCTCTCCCTCTCTCTCTCTCTGTCTGTCTGTCATGGATGTAGGATATACATCTGTTTTGCGTAAGCAGTAGCTTGCCTTTTGTAGGTAATGCTCATGAGCAGCTGATGGCTTGTGCACCAATTGGTGTCCCCCACTACAATTGCATGCAGAACAGCTGTGTTGTTATTCATATAGCCAATGGTATGGCAACACACTCCTATAACTGAGTACTTCATGTGGGCATTGTCCCTTTTCCTTGCCAGTGAGAAGGACTTTGTGGAGATGTGTGAAGAATAGCATCACAGAGGGTATTTGGAAATACCCCTTACAACCAAAACTGTGGAAACAGGCCAACAAAATGGGGGAAAATGTTCCAGACATAAGGACAGAATGTAGGTATTGCTGTTATACATTTGGATTAATGCTAGTCTAACTGTGTTTGTGAAGACATGGAGTTTCTGCATGATATTAACTCTGACAGTGTTATGTGTTTGACATAACTGAACTGTAGAGCTATCTGCAGAATGGCCAGAGTTTGGACTCCTACGTTTGATGTGTTCCTCAGACATTTTTTGTCTTTGGAAAATCAGTAGCATACTCTGGTGATTGCAGTCAGTAACTGCTAACATCCATTTGTGTTTCTGACCTAATATCCCTCAGAAAAGATGTGTTACAACTAATCCTGTTACACCAGCAACTTTCTCAGTTTATAATAGCAATATTTCAAATATGCCCCTGTTTTTGGGCATTTGTCCCGCAATCATGTCAGGCTTTGTCCAGATGTCATGCAGTAAGAGGTTGATAGGTATGGTATATGATTATTTAGTGCCTACATTCCTGATATCATCCCAGTGATGTATCAGCCTGCCAGACATTATCACAAGAAATGGACAGAGTGCAAAAGAAGTCACCAATAAACTAGAAAAGCACACGGACAGCCGTTTACACCCCAGGAACATTTATTAACACAGCACAAGAAAAAATAACACCGATCACTTCACAGTACATTTTCATCCAAGACTTCATCAGAATAACCATTCAAACCACTTCCTCCCATTTTATATAACAAGCAGTTCACCTAAACCAGTCAATGAAGACACAATTAAGCAAAAATAATTAATTAGACACAGTAAAATCACAACAATTACTGAAACTGAGTTTAAAATCCATACCTTAATACAAAATGAACTTTTCATCCTATTAAGCTTCACTTATTAAACAATCTAAAGGTCCCTATCCATTAAAAACCTCAGTTAATAAATATATATAAAATATACACTCCATTAAAATACCAACTGTATTCAATGTATGAACAATACTAAAAACAATGCTTTACTGACCTCTAGTGTCCAAAATATTTATAACACTAACTTCTAATAGTTTTATTTTTTTATTTAACATTTGTTAATCAGGAAAGTCCGATTTGGAACAAAGTAAATTTTCAGCGGAGGCCTGGGGAGAAATGCTCCAGATGCATGTCTTTGTAATGTGGGAGAAAACCAGAGCACACAGAGGAAACCCACATGAATACAGGAAAGGCAGTCTGACTCCACACAAAAGGCACCCCAGCTGAGAATCAAACCAGAAAACCTTTGGGTGGGAAGGTAACAATGCTACCGCTACACCACTGGGCCATCCAAGTTTCTAATGTATTAAATCAATAATAAAATACAAAGGTCTAAAACTTTTGTACAAACATGGAATTGTCATAAATGTCTGATATACATATTAAAATATTAAAATATTACTGTATTAAAATCACTAATAACCATCATTTATCTGTTTGAAAACTTCTATATATAAGGGACATTTCTATCTATAAAAAAATTTCTATATTAAAAATACATTCCACTAATTGTTAATCAAAAATTTTGAGTAATGGCTCTACAATTTGTCTGCTCTTAATTTCAACACAGGTCCAAGGGAGACCATCTCATTTAGGCCAGGCCATTTATTTGCTTCCAAGACCAGCTGCAGCTGGTCGATGTTATTTGGCCTGTATAGGGATGGTGGTGGATGTATGTGTGATGGCTCCTTTTCTATCTGCCTGTGCATGTTGCTCCTGTTTCTGGTGGTCTATCGGCTGTATATGTTTGTAGGGGCAGACTGAGACATGCCCCATACCACAGTCAGGTGTCATACTACCCTGTGAATTGGGCCAGTATATGTAGGGGTAGTGTGTGAGTGACAAATATGTTAAAATGTTTTTGTTCACACAGTCCTTATACTGCACTATTCATTTGGCTTTGTCACTGTGACTGTGGTGGAAACGGTTGTGGGTATGCACTTTCACACCGGTGTCTGTTTGTTAGTGCTGTTACATCCATGTAGTGCCTGATATATTTGACAGTACATGTGTAATTCCCCCTAGCAGATTTGGGTTGGTGTTATGTCAGTCTGACTGTAGTTTGCACAGTGCTTGGTGACATGCTTAGCAGCTGAGTGTATGTGATGTGATGTTATGTCCAGATATTTGTAAGATGTACTGTTGCCTGGCCCATCAGTGGGATGATGTAGGGATTTCAGTCACTAACTAGTGAGAAGTAACTGAGTGTTGGACTTGTGCTATTTCAGTCAATATATATTAGGACAGACATGAGGATGTTACTGCAGCAACTGTGTCAGATTATCTACTCCAGTATTTCAGATATGTCCCTATTTTCATGGCTTTTTCTCCACACTTTGTCAGGCTTGGTGCAGATTCATTACATTAAGGGGTTCTGAGCCTACCTCTCAAGTGTCTGGATTGTTGCAGTATGTCCAGGTTTATTGCTCATATTTCTGGTCTGTTCCACAGATTCATTATTTTTGTATTCCTGGTAAATCACTGTGATGATCTGAGGATTTCTGACAGTAAATGGTGACATACATTTCAGTTTCAGAACTCACATTCTTCAGAACTTATATGCTGAAACAATCCCTGTCACTCTGGCAACATTCTACATTTATAAGAGCAATATTTAAAATATGTCCCTAGTTTGGACCCATTGTCCCCCCATTTGGACAGCCTTTGGCCAGAATTCTTGCACTAAGAGATTGAGAGGTATAGCTGTGAGGTATAATTCCACTACATGTTATGAGCATATATATGTATTTTATATGTATATCTCTATTTATATTATGTATATCATTTTCCATATATATGCATCTCCATACATATATACATGTGTATATGTATAAATGCAAAACCTGACTGCATGGAATCTTTTCCCTGCTGTTGAATGACTCTACTGCATGATATGTTTGAAAAGCATCAGCAATCCATACAACTTAAATGGTGTAGTGGTAGACTGTTCTGATTATGTTCCCTGGGTTTAAGACTTGGCAGGGCTGATTATTTTGTTGCTAGGCAGAACAGCTGCTGATGGAAACAGAGTGGTTAAAGCAGTTTTAAGTAGTAGTAAGCGGGTTTGCATGGGTTTGCTTGACACTAAGTGATGCCAACACACTGTTAAACGTACAGATGCTGAGTCTGTGTTGGCTTCACTTAGCTTCGCACAAACACGCTTACTCCTGCTTACTCCCGCTTACCCCCGCACTAATTTCTTTAAAAGAAAAGAAATGAAAAAGGAGTGATAGGAAAGTGGTTATAAAAGGGGCATGCAGAGGGAAGTACAGTATGAAAGGTAGCTAGCGATGTGCAGGGCGGGTGTAGGAAATGTCCATAGCTGTCCATTTCTTCTACAGCAACAGCTGTGAATTTCTACAGAATTTGCAGGTGAATTTGGACACTCAAACCCCTGAGACAGGGGTGAGGACAACAGTAATGTGTTGTCAAGCCAATTGGACCAGATTACATGTATCCAGTGGACACAAATGCGAAATGGACAGCTATGTATGGGGCATAGATTTTTGGGGGGAACAGATGCCCTTTTTTTAAGGTGAGAGTGGGATGTTGTGGAATTATAGTAGGCATATTTGGGGAGGTAAGTTGGATAGGAAGACAGACAAGACAGCAGACAGGGGAGGTATATGACACATGGGGGTAAACACCTTGGACAGGGAGGGTAGTTGGGAATCAGATGCCCATGAGCCCCCAAATGGATACAGTGGGACTGAGGTCCCCACCCATGGGCAGTCATCACTGCACCTTCATGGCCCCAAAGTTGGCTGTATTGGGGGCTGGACAGGAGGGGCAGGCTGAACCTCAAGATGTGTTAGACGGCCCTCAATCTGACACAGCTGTCCACCAAACCTGCTTTGGATGGTGCTATGCACCAAACCCCAGACCTGGTTACGGGTAACTGTTTCCTATCTGCGCCTGCTCCCAGGGAGGGATGAGTCCTGCCCCTGAGGTGGTTCCACCCGAAGGTGGTGCAGGACCAGCAGACAAGGAGGTCTCGGGTTGGGTCCCAGACATGCTGGGGCCTGGTGCCATGGCCAGATGAGGCGGGCCAGGCGGATCCACCAGGATCTGCCTTCCCACTCATGCTATGGTGTTGAAGTTTTACAAAATATGTTGGTTGGTCATGAACAAAACATTTCAAAATTAGTTTTAACAGCATGCATGGGTGTTCCAATTAACCCAAACCAACAGATTTGAAACAGTTGCATCGCAAACAGAACGCATGCATAAATGGAACAACAGTAGGCATCATAATGGCATGCAGGTTGTATTGATAGCAACAGGCCACCAGAGATAGTATTTGAATGGGGAGCAATAATAATCAGATGATTCAATATTTGTAGAACAATTGGACACATCTCAACGGTAGTTTTCAAGAAAAACATATCCGTTGATTATGTGTATGAATTATTGGTGCATATAGGGTGGGGGAGAGAGAGAGATGACAATTAACAATTGTATAGGCTTCAATTGTTCACAACTGTGCTGATCATTACTGTACTCATTACTCTCCAGGTATGACCCCACTTGTACTGATCATTACTGTACTCATTACTCTCCAGGTATGACCTCACTTGTACTGATCATTACTGTACTCATTACTCTCCAAGTATGACCTCACTTGTACTGATCATTACTGTACTCACTCTTCAGGTATGACCTCACTTGTACTGATCATTAATGTACTCATTACTCTCCAGGTATGACTTCACTTGTACTGATCATTACTGTACTCATTACTCTCCAGGTATGACCTCACTTGTACTGATCATTACTGTACTCATTACTCTCCAGGTATGACCTCACTTGTACTGATCATTACTCTACTCATTACTATCCAGGTATGACCTACTTGCACTGATCATTACTGTACTCATTACTCTCCAGGTATGACCTCACTTGTACTGATCATTACTCTACTCATTACTCTCCAGGTATGACCTCACTTGTACTGATCATTACTCTACTCATTACTCTCCAGGTATGACCTCACTTGTGCTGATCATTACTGTACTCATTACTTTCCAGGTATGATCTCACTTGTACTGATCATTACTGTACTCATTACTCTCCAGGTATGACCTCACTTGTACTGATCATTACTCTACTCATTACTCTCGTACTGATCATTAATCTACTCATTACTCTCCAAGTATGACCTCACTTGTACTGATCATTACTCTACTCATTACTCTCCAGGTATGACCTCACTTGTACTGATCATTACTCTACTCATTACTCTCCAGGTATGACCTCACTTGTACTGATCATTACTCTACTCATTACTCTCCAGGTATGACCTCACTTGTACTGATCATTACACTATTCATTACTCTCCATGTATCATCTCACTTGTACTGATCATTACTATACTCATTACTCTCCAGGTATGACCTCACTTGTACTGATCATTACTGTACTTATTACTCTCCAGGTATGACGTCACTTGTACTGATCATCACTCTACTCATTACTTTCCAGGTATGACCTCACTTGTACTGATTATTACTCTACTCATTACTCTCCAGGTATGACCTCACTTTTACTGATCATTACTCTACTCATTACTCTCCAGGTATGACCTCACTTGTACCGATCATTACTCTACTCATTACTCTCCAGGTATAACCTCACTTGTACTGATCAGTACTCTACACATTACTCTCCAGGTATAACCTCACTTGTACTGATCAGTACTCTACTTATTACTCTCTAGGTATGACCTCACTTGTACTGATCATTACTGTACTCATTACTCTCCAGGTATGACCTATCTTGTACTGATCATTACTGTACTCATTACTTTCCAGGTATGATCTCACTTGTACTGATCATTACTGTACTCATTACTCTCCAGGTATGACCTCACTTGTACTGATCATTACTCTACTCATTACTCTTCAGGTCTGACCTCACTTGTACTGATCATTACTGTACTCATTACTCTCCAGGTATGACCTCACTTGTACTGATCGTTACTCTACTCATTACTCTCCAGGTCTGACCTCACTTGTACTGATCATTACTCTACTCATTACTCTCCAGGTATGACCTCACTTGTACTGATCATTACTGTACTCATTACTCTCCAGGTATGATGTCACTTGTACTGATCATCACTCTACTCATTACTCTCCAGGTATGACCTCACTTGTACTGATCATTACTCTACTCATTACTCTCCAGGTATGACCTCACTTGTACCGATCATTACTCTACTCATTACTCTCCAGGTATAACCTCACTTGTACTGATCATTACTCTACTCATTACTCTCCGGGTATGACCTCACTTGTACTGATCATTACTGTACTCATTAGTCTCCAGGTATGACCTCACTTGTACTGCATGGGGCACTAGTGTTTATATGGGAGATTCACATCTTTTCTAGACTGACATCTCACTTTTGGACCTGGTACACTACCCTGGTTGACAGACAACAGTTGCTACATAATTTAAGTTTACAAAAATATTTTTAACACTACTTTGCCATAGAAAAATAAGTTGTCTGTCTTGATACTCAAACCATGAATGCCTGCATGCAAAGCCAGGACTCTAACCACTACACTATCACAGCTTGGAAAGTTCACCTGTATATTTGCATTTATCCCCTATGGGATGTTTAAGCCATGGTAAGCAGGGGGACATAATGCACACACCTGCTTATTTACGCCTAAACATTCCTTAGCCTAGAAAAAAAAGGATATATTATTATTATATTATTATGTTATATAAGTGAGTCTTGTGGTGTTCTGACAACTCATTGAGGACTGCAATTATGAAATAATGGCATTAATTTGGCTTTCAGGCTTCTATCCTTTAGGGAATCCTGCTAATATATATTGTGTTTTCTATCAACTTTCAAAGTGTGTGAGGGCAAATTTTCAGATGTGTCCCTATTTTATTATTTATTCCCCCCATTATTTGTGCCTTTGTCAACATGCACTGCTGTAAGGGAATACTGGCATACATTTGCTTTCAGACTTCTACCCTTCAGTAATTTATGCTAATGCACGACCTGTTTTCTATCAACTTTCTAAGTTTTGTGGACAATATCTGTGCTGTGTCACTTTTGAGGGATTTATCTCCCATTATTTATGAATTTGCAGACATTTCCTACTTTAGCAGGTTGCGGAGGTGTTGTAAGACACTTTGGCAATCCAGGGGGTGTGTCATGGAACCTGTCACACACCCCCTGCATTGCTTTTTTGTTGCCAATGTTTATTTCAGTGACCGCAGACACTGAAATGATCATTGTTTCATTTCAGTATCTGTGGACTCTGAAAAACTGGTATAATATTAGAGTAAATTTCTAATATTATGCCAGATCGATTTAGAAAGTGCTGTATGGCACTTTCTGAGTGCAGGGGGCGTTTACAGTGTCCATGCACTACTTGGACACACCCCCTGCACTCGTTCATGGTTTGTATCCATATAAATAGTACAGCAGCACCCCTTCATGAATACACAAGGCCCACTGCTGTGCTATATGGACACAAACTATTCCGTGCAAGAACAGCTTTATTCTTGCTTGGAATTTATTGAATCCCGGGAATGGACTAGATTCAGGCTTTTGCTAAATCTAATATTGTTAGAATCTAATTTAGTACTAAAAGGCAGGAAGGTACAGTTTGGACTGACCTGATCAATGATTTCTATATCAGGGATCTATTAGACTGTTTTGATTGGAGAGTTTGAGTTCTATTCTTGCCTATGTTTTTGGTTTAAAAAGCCCTCATTTGTGTGGATTTGCACTTGTTTTGATCAAAGCTGTAGTGAGTTATGCATTCTCCCAGTGCTCCACTGATATCCAATACCTGCTGAGAGAATATCAAATGCTAAGTGCTTTATTTTAACTGGTTTTCTGCAATTTTAACTGTTCCATTATATTTACTGCTGTTTCTGCTCATTTTAATTGTTTTACTAAATTTAACTGCATCTACTGATTATCAGCTCATTCCAATTGTTTACTGCACTTTTTAACTTTAGCATAGACTAGATTCAGGTCTTTGCTGAATCTAGTACTGTTAGAATCGAAGTGAGCACTACAACAGATAATCTCTTGTTTGGCAAGCCCCCCATGCCCTCATGGGAGGAAGGTACAGTTTGGACTGATCTGGTCAAGGATTACTGTATTAGGACTCTGATTAGAGCATTTTGATTGCAGAATTTGAATTCTACTGATCCCTCTTGCATGCGTGTAGCACAACATCATGCACTATCATGCAAAGGGGTAAACACTGGCAGTCATAGATGCAAAATCACAAATAGGCATTTCTTTCCTTGGCAGATGTTACAATATCATAGAGTAGTTCATAGACAGCTCAGTGTTATCCAGGAAGCCTATTTAGCCATGCCATCACTACTTAATCCACACTTGTTTACTAAACCAACAAAAAATAGTCCATGTATATTTTTCTCATTATCCTTAGACCTTTATATAGCTAGAACCCTGCCACCACTCTCCCTGTGGAGTTATAAGGATCATACCTTACAGCATGGATTGCCAGTTTCCCTTTGTTTCTCAGCCTGGTTGAGATGGGACTACTGAGGCAGTGTAGCACTGCTTCATGTACACTGACAACCCACTACTCCTTAATCACGCTAGTACTATTTATGACAGATGCACCTACATTATGAATCTGGAGTCACAGCTCTCTTGCGCACAAAACAGCAATACTGAGCAAGTTGTCAGACCACACACCACAACACTTACTCATGATGCACAGCACACACATAGACCATCATATGCAGAGGTACTTGCAAAAAACTTAGCTAAATGCCAAAGATCTCCAAAACACATACATGCTACACCAAACACAACACCCAGAACACCCACTACACATAATGACATGAGCACGAGTGTCTCACCATCCAAGCCCATAAGGCAATGCACATCCAATCTAAATGTCTTAGTCATGGGAGATTCTATAATGAGACACACTGATGTCCTTTCACCAGGATGAACAAGGAGAAGGTTACAGTAAGCTGTCTTTCTGGTGCCAAGATTCATCAGATTACACAGGCACTCAAGTCACTCAACAAGTACTGTTATGACTCTGTTATGGTACATGTTGGTGTGAATGACTTGAGATATACCACTCTGGACTATATGAAGAAAGACATGATTGAGCTTTCTGAATATGTGTCACAGGTAGGTATGTCCCTAGCTATGAGCTGCGTACTACTCTCACCTAAGATGATACCACAATATAAACACGAAACGATTGACTTCAATAACTGGCTTAATTTCTGGTGTCATTCTAAGGGGATCCAGTTCTTGTCAGCCTGGGGTGACATGGTTGCTAGACTCCACTGCTTCATCAGAGATTGTCTTCCGCTGGGAACCTCTAGGCTTTCAATTGCTGGCAAAGGGTCTTGCCTCCCCCATAGTGCCTTTTTTAGGTAAGGTGACAACACCACAACTTACAACATGAATATACCAAAAACAATGAAATTAAGGGTTATGCTGCTGAACGCTAGGAGTCTACAGAAACTGCACATTCTAGAAGCACTCCTCTCCCTGGAAGATGTAGACATCTGTGCAGTTACAGAGACCTGGTTCAAGGCCACAGAAAGTACTCTGACCTTGCAAGGCTACAATACCTTCCACACTTTCAGACAGCAAACTGAAGATGTGAGAACCAAAGGTAGTACAGTATATATATTCATTAAAGGTACTTACACCTCTAGACTGCTTAGACAGGATAATGACATGTAGTTACTCCAAGCCCAAATTACAGTGGGAAAGACCCCTTTCCATGTCATTCTTAGTTACAGGTCCCCTTCTATGACCAAGGAGGCAAATACAGTTTACCTAAATGTACTTGGGACAATCCAAGTAAAACCTAATACTCTAGTTATGGGTGACTTCAATTATCCCTCCATTAACTGGGAAAATTACATGAGCTCTAATCTGCTCGCAGAAAGATT
Source organism: Protopterus annectens (assembly GCF_019279795.1). Taxonomy (NCBI): domain Eukaryota; kingdom Metazoa; phylum Chordata; order Ceratodontiformes; family Protopteridae; genus Protopterus; species Protopterus annectens. The sequence continues at coordinate 65,603,142 of NC_056741.1, read as the reverse complement.
CCTGGACTTTGTAAACTCAAATGCCCTGGAACAAGTAGTGAAGCATTCCACTAGGGGTGGAAATATCCTAGACTTGGTCCTTACAAATATGAGTGACAAATGTAATATGTCTAATGTTGGGCCAACACTGGTTAAATGTGGCCACAAATCAGTAAACTTTGAGGTAACTACAACTCCAGAGCCCCCAAAGGAGATCAGACTGAAAAACGTCATCAAAGCCGGCTATACCCTACTAAGGAATGCTATTAATGACTTTCAAGCTCCTGCCTCTTCGGGAAACATCGAAGACAATACCGTGGCATACATCAATGCCCTGCATAAGCACCTGCACAAATGTTTTGACACAGTGATGCCTGATAGGATTAAATCAAGATCCTCCAGGAAAAACAAAGCACCATGTTGGATGTCCAGCATCAATAGACTGTACAATAAGAGAAAGAAGCTACTGTCCAAAAACATAAAATTAAGACCCTCAAATTGGACAAGTATGCTCCTCGGACTAAACAAGCAAATAAGGAATCTTGTAAAGTCCTCAAAAGGCAACTATGAAGAAAAACCTTGCAACCACAGCTAAAGACAACCATAAAGCACTCTTTATTTATTTATTTTATTTAACATTTGTTGACCGGGAATGTCCGACTAGGTTCCACAGATCCTGTTTTCAGTGGAGGCCCGGGGAGAAATGCTCTTTAGCTACATTCATAAATTAAAATGTAAGACCCAGATGTGTGGGGAACTAACCGTGCAGGGCACAATATACACAGACCCCAAGGAAATTGCTAACCTACTAGCAGACAGGTTTGGTGAAAACTTCACCCCCCCCCTTATCACCCCTACCATACCACAAACCATGCCTACATCATCTCCTCCCAGCATCTCCAAATCTAAGAACACAGCATCTATGGGACCAGATGGCATTCCAGGCTGCACTCTTAATGTATTATAACAAGATCTATCCACCCCATTAGGCACTTTATTCAACCAAAGCCTGCACACTGGTTTTGTCCCCACTAAATGGAAAACAGCAACTGTCAGCCCCCTCCATAAGGATGGGTTGTCAAATGACCCAGTAAACTATAGACCCATAAGTTTAACCAGCCTCATCTGTAAGGCCATGGAACAAATCATCATGGACCTCATAAATAAGGATATAATTGACCTCCAAACCCTTGATCCATCCAAGTTCAACTTTGTCTGAGGAAGGTCTTGCCTACTAAACCTAGTGGATTTCTTTGAACAAGTGACCAGAGGGATAGACAAAGGCAAAGCTGTGCACACAGCATACCTGGACTTGGCGAAGGCCTTTGATATGATCCCTCACTCAGGCATCAAAGACAAACTTACCCAGTTACATATCAACCCCTTTGTAGTCAGGTGGGTTGCAAACTGTCTTACTGACCAGTCATACGCTATCAAGGTGGAAGACTTTATCTCTTCCAGCAGACCTGTCACCAGTGGAGTCCTTTAAGGGTTATTACTGGACCCTCTCCTGTTTGACATTTATTTCTCTGAAGTCCATGCGAATAAGGATGGACTGTGGATAACCAAGTTTACAGATGACTACAAATTGGGGGCAATCATCAAATCCCCAAATGATGTTAGCATACTACAAGAGAGTCTTACACAGACAAATGACTGGTGTCAAAGTCATGGACTCAAACTGAATGTAAAAAAATGCATTATCAACCCTTCGGAAAAAACACAGTCCCTGCTGACTATAAAATAAGTAACAATTCCCTAACTACCAACTCAGTAGTAAGTGACCTGTCGACACAGGTAGACTGTGACCTCAACTTTGACCATCATGTATCTACTGTGGTGATGAAGGCTTTCTGCATTGTTCACCTGATTAGCAAAGGAATTTTCTCAAAAGCAAAAGAAATAATAGCTCCCCTGTACTCATCTCTTATCAGGCCTATCATTGAGTATAACGCCCTCTTTTTCATGTACCTTCCTAGACAACTACAACAGCTTGAGAGACCTCAGAGGTTCCTAACAAAGAAAATTGAAGGTCTCTCCCACAAGTCCGACATGGACAGACTCCTCAGAGGTGACTTATGCTTAGCATACAGGGCTATCTCTGATGCAAATGCTACGGGAATGTTCCATATCCATAAGTCAAATGGGGCTAGAGTCACCCACTCCAGTGACCTAAATCTGGCTTGCTACAGAAATAGGACCTGCTGGAGAGGCAGATACATCTCTCAGAGGTTGCTGCTCCTCTGGAACAGACTTCTAGTTCACGTCAAACAGAGCACCTCAATGTCCCCATTTAAGCAAAACCTTGACGACTGGATGGGTAACTGTAAATTCCTGCCAGTTATTACCCCTGCTCCTCTCTTGGATATGGGAAATCTTTTCTAGATAATTCCTGGGGCAAGACATTGCATCCTATCTAGTAACTATCTAATACCATATTTATTTATTTATTTGACATTTGTTTAGCAGGGTGGTCTGACTGGGTCTGCAGAACCTATTTTCAGCAGATGCTCAGGGGGAAAAGGTCCACATACAGTACAATAAAAATACAGTAAAATCCAATACAGCACAAATCACATTAGAAATAAATACTATACAAAATAAGTTGAAAGAACAAACTACGTTACCAGATGTTACAATATACACTATACATCTAGATGATTCTATAGAGTTAAAACATTATAGACAATAATAGTCACTCTCACTATACATGATGTAGTGACCAAAAAATAGTATGTAGGAAGAGCAATGTGTGACACTGACTGCTATAGTACATGAATAAATAAATAAATAGAATGTTAGTTTCAGTTAGGAAAATAATAGCCAGAAAGTTAGTGATGCTGAAAGATAGTGAGAGAGTTAAAAAGAATAGAAGCAATACAGTCTGAGCAGTAGCTTAAGGATATGGTATAGAAAGAGAGGAGGAGTTAGGAGAGCCTTGCGATCTTGCAGACTGTGAAGGATTGAAATGTGACAGAAGAGGAGGATGAGGCTAGTGGGGAAGATGAGGAAGAGCTGAGTATTAGACAGGCTTTATGCAGGAGCAGAGCCATGTATTTTTGAGATGATTTTTTAAAGAGGCTTTGGAATGGGTTAGTGCAGGCATAGACCTGGTAGCTACAGGTAGTGAATTCCAAAGTATAAAGACAGAGTATGAATATAGCGAGTGACCTGGTTTTCTTGTGGGTTTTGAGATAGCTAAGAGATTTTTGTCTTCTGATCATAGGGATTGATTTGGTGTGTAAGGTGTGACTAGATTGGTTAGTGCAGGGCAGGCAGTTGGCTTAAAAATAAGGTTATGCAAGGTGGATAGCTGAATAAAGGCAAACTGGCTGGAGGGTTCAAACCAGTTCAATTCTAGGAGTGGTTTACAGTGGTGTGTGTGATATTTAGAGTTTGTGGCAAACTTTGCAACTTTGTTATAGTACTGTTCCATCTTGTTTATGGTAGATGTTCGTAAGTTACTTAGGATAGGGGCACCATAAAGAAGGGAGGGAAGTAAAAATGTTTTTGCAAGGGTAGTTTTGGTTGCTGCAGTAAAGAAGTGTATTTTTCTATATAAGAGACCCAGTTTTTGATGAGTTTTCTTTATATTTTGCTGTATATGGGGGTCGAATGAAAGTTTATTGTCAATGATAACTCCTAGAAATTTGGTTTCCTGCACTATTTCTATGACAGTGTTGTCAGATGCAAGAATGTTAAAATGATCAGTGACAGGGGAGGTGTTCTTGGGATGAAAGTGCACTAGTTTTGTCTTCTTTGGATTAAGAAAGAGTTGGGCATTTCTTAGCTAGGATTTGACTGCAGTAAAGGACTGCTGAGTTTTTGAAAGTAGTTTTGGTAGTGATTAAGCAGTACAGATTATGATGGAATCATCAGTGTATTGAATGTGGGTCCCAGGATGAGAGGCAGTGTGAAGGTTGCTTGTGAAAATGTTGAAGAGTAGGGGTTCTAGGGTGGAGCCTTGAGGGACTCCAGTATGGTTGTGGAGAAAGGGTGAGAGTTCATTGGACCATTTCACTGCTTGTTTATGATCCTTGTGGTAGCTCTGAAACCATTTTACTGTGTTATGTGAGAACCCTAAGTTAGACACTGTGTTAAAGGCCTTGGAGCGGTCAAGGAATACTGAGGCTGTATAGCATCCTGCATCTCTGACCTTGTTCATTGTGTCTGTAAAAGATAATAGGGCTGTAGCTGTGCTGTGGCTAGGTCAGAAGCCATGTTGGGTTTTTGTTAAAAGATTGTTTTGCAATAGATATTGCATTACCTGCTGATCGATACCCCTCTTGAGAATTTTGGATATGGGTGACAAGATGGATATAGGACGGAAATTGGATGGCTCAAAAGAGTTGTCTCCTTTGTGGATGGGGTTGATGTGAGATTGTTTCCATATGGTAGGTACTTCTTATTCAGATAAAGACCTATTTATAAGGATACTGATTGGGTAGGCGATTGAATTAGCAGCCAGTCTGAGGTAGTGTGGTGGAAGATTATCAGCTAAGGTACAGCAGGGTTTTAGCTTATGTATCAGTTTCTTAATGGTGTCAGTAGGTATGGGCTGAAGTGAGAATGGGGTTTGTATGACATTTTGTTGAGTAGGGGGTTAGTAATGACAGGGTTAGAAGTAGTTGATGGTCTGGGGTTGGTGTATGAATAGGTTGAAAGGTGGGGGTCCAGCATTAGGGGTGTTAGTTAGTAGGTCTGATACTGATTTTATGAAGTGCTTGTTAATGTTTTTGGCTATTTGTGATGGAGGGATATCAGGTGATAGGGTGTGCTCTCCATTTCTTCCAGGGTTAAGTAGAGAAGATATGGAGTGCCAAAATTTACTGGGGTTGATTTTATGCTGGAGATGAAGCTGGGAATAATATGACTTCTTATCTCTGTTGATTAGTTTTGTCACTTTGTTACATAGTGTTTTGAAATTAACATGATTTTGTTCATTTTTGTTCTGTTTCCAGGTTATCCAGGCTTGGTCCCTTTGCTTCATCAGGTGTTTACATTCCTTAGAGAGCCATGGTGCTTCATCAGGTGTTTACATTCCTTAGGGAGCCATGGTGCTTCATCAGGTGTTTACATTCCTTAGAGAGGCATGGTGCTTCATCAGGTGTTTACATTCCTTAGAGAGCCATGGTGCTTCATCAGGTGTTTACATTCCTTAGAGAGCCATGGTGCTGAGTTATTTTTGATTATTTTCATACGAGTGGTAGCTGGGGTATTAAGTATGTGAAGGAAGGTACTATTAAAGCATAGCACAGCATCATTAAGGGGTAGTTTGGGAGCTGGGGTATTAAGTATGTGAAGGAAGGTGTTATTAAAGCATAGCACAGCATCATTAAGGGGTAGTTTAGGAGCTGGGGTATTAAGTATGTGAAGGAAGGTGTTATTAAAGCATAGCACAGCATCATTAAGGGGTAGTTGTTTAAGGGGTATCCAGTCTATTTCATATTGTAGATTGTTGAATTTATGCTGACAAAAATTAGTTGAGTTCCTAACTGATTTTACAGTCTGTACTCTTAGTTGTTGGGAGTTTGTTCTAAGGGAATATGCTGGCAATTAATCGCTGAGGGAGCTAGACAGTGTACCGGAAGAGGGGTAATTGGCAGGGTGGGATAATAGGATCCAGTCTAGGGTGGATTGGCAGGTAAGATCTTTGTTGTATCTTGTTGGAGCATGGATAAGCTGAGAAAAAACATACAGATTTATACTATTTGTGGGGGAGTTGGAAGCTATGGTTTGCCAATCTATATTTACGTCTCCTAAGATTATTGTTTCGAGGTTTATTGTTTGGGATGTCCAGGACAAAATATTTTCCATCACTGGTATATTGTTACCTGGTGGGATATATATTACTTTTACGCAAATTCTTTTTGATATGTGGAGGTTCAAAAAAGAGATTAGTACCGCAGCATTGGAAAAGGTGGGTGCATTACTGATGTAGGGTGTGATGTTGAACATAGAGGGATATAGAAGGGCTATCCCCCCCCTTTTTTAGATCCATTTATTCTGGTTAATGCAAAGTTTGGAGGTATTATTTTTGAGTATTTTACACCGGGGTATAGCCATGCTTCTGTAAGGGCTAGTATGACAGGTTTATTTTAATCCATCCAGGCATGCAGTGGGGCTAATTTATTACATATACTTCTAAAGTTCAGTGTAAGTATGTTTAAATGGTTAGGTGGTTAGGGTTAGAGGATGATCCAGGGTTAGGATGTATGTCTCCACATTTGAGTAGATAGATAATGAGGAATGAGTACCATGGAAAGTGTTTTTTATTCCTAGGTGATGGTACTGGTGTCAAGTGTGGTTTCACAGGAGGTGAGGAGGCCAATTTGTGCCATGAATAATATGGGAGGGTACAGGGGAAAAGCTGGGAGGAGATATGCGAGAAGCTGTGTTGTTTATTTGGGAGAGGGTTGGAGGTGGTTGTTGATATGTATTGCCGTGTGGAAGTATGCGAGGATATAGCTGTAGTGAGGTTGAGAATTAAGAGTAAAGAAGCTAGACAGGTTAGGAGGAGCATGTCAACTGTGATAGCACCCCCCACACATGGCTTACCACCATAAACAATCAGTGAGGTAGAATGTTCATGAATACAAAGACAAGGTGACTGAAGTCTAAAAACTTGACTTGAGTCACAGCATCTAATTTTATAGTTATGGGCTTTTCAATGTCTTTCCAGGGATCTACTACACTAATGTTTGTCTTTTTGGCTTTTCCCGGTTAGGGTCACCACAGCGGAACTCCGGTCTGCTAATGATTGGCAGTCGATTTTTATGGTGCCGAGTTGCCAGCCCGACACCCAACCTTCAGCGAAGGCACGCTACACTGATAAGAGTAAAATATGCTGAAGTGTTAATGTAGCTTCACCTTCAGCAGTAAAAAGCCTGTGAGTGTGGGGGTGGGGTGGGGATATCCTTCCAGCAGATTCAACACTACAAAACAAAAAAACACTAATGCATAACTTAACAAATTAAATTATTAGTTCGAGTCTTGGAAATTGTCTTACATAGATTTAACTCAGTGTATTTTTTCCTTGTGAACTTTTGCAACTGCAGGTGAAATTCAGCTGTGCAAGTTCTTTAGGTAGTGAGATATGATAACTTTTGGAGTAGCAGTAGTCAGACTTACTATGTGCTTGTTTCACTGGGAGAGAGACAGAGAGAGAGAGAGGGAGAAAGTTAATAAGGATTTCTTGATGGTTGTACTGTTTGTCTATACTCATCCAACGTTTGGCAAACAAGAGTAGTGCACTATATTTCACTGGTGTGCATTTAGACTTTCTAGCCTTTAAACAGGACAATAAAAAAGTTTACAGGAGATATTTGTAGGTTTGCAAGTTTGGGATTACTAAAAACAAAAATTGTGGCTTCCACAGTATAGAAAGAGAGAAGGAAAAATAAACTAACAAGAGATGTGTGTTTGCATGCAAATATGGGGTTACTGAAATGTAGGTTTACAGATGTTAGATACTCGGTTTTAATAGCAAGATTTGAAATGACCCTGGGGTGGAAAGCCTAGTAATTATTTATGAACCTATGAACCTATACTTGTAGAGTGAGATTGTGCAGTAAAGCTATATCCCATGCTAACATGGGTAGTCTGCATGGGAGGAAGATCTGGTTTCACCTCGCTTGTTTATGTTCCACATCACCGTGTCTGTAATTACGATGAGATTTTGGGTACCACAGATGATTCAAAGGGTAGAGAGCCTGTATAAGAGCATCTGTTTTACATTTATGCACTTTTATCTGCCTTTCTTGCCCCAGATACCCTGCACTTTTATTCCCTTTGACACTGTTTCCCAAACAGAGTCCAAGGTGTCTGTATTAACTGACTGCTTTGTAGCAGGAGGACAGAATAAGAGACCTGGTTTCAGGGATATTGGATGCCTCCATCAAGTGATTCCATTTTCACAAAGTCAAGAAATGGAATTTTAGAAGACAACAGGTGTCGATGCTAGGTCCAAATAGACTTAGGATATCATAATATCTTTTTCATGTGGAGTCTTGCCAAAGTTATCATGAGAATCATGGATCATGAGAATCATGGAAGCTGTGAGACCCAGAATCCTGAGATATTCCCTCACTGAGACAGACGTCAGTGTGGAAAGTCTCTGGAATTGATGTAAATATAGAAGTATTTTTCCTGTGGAAGAAAAGCTCATTGTACAAAGATGTCTAGCAGGCACCCCAGAAACACACTCCTGTGTGATGGAGTCAAAAAAGATTTTTGAATGTGCTCTTGGAATCCCAGCTTGTGTAGCAGATCTCTTACCAATGAAAGAGATTCCTGACACCTTAAAAAAATACTCTGCAAAGATAAGTTATCTAAATATGGAAAATGTGGATATCCTGTATCCTGCAATGGGCTGTGACAGGAGCTAGACACTGTGAACATTCTTATATCAGTAGATAGTCCAAATGGTAAGGCAGACAACTGATAATGTGATCCAGACACACAAAACCTTAAGAAATGCCTGAAATCTGGATAAATAGGAATGTGATAATATGCATATTTTAAAACTAAGGCTACTAAAAAACAAATGAGGAAGAAGGGGTAACAGGTTTCAAAGTGAAAGCATTTTGAATCTGGGCACTATCACAGACTGATATAGGAAAAAAAGATCCAGAACTGGTCTCCAGGAATAATCTTTCTTGAGAGTAAAAACATTCTTGAATAGAATCCTTTCCCAAAATGGGAAGGGGGAACAGTTTCTATTACCCTGTGAGATACCATATATATATATATATATATATATATATATATATATATATATATATATATATATATATAAAGTAGGACAGGAGGGAAGCAGTACATTTTCTCACTAGAATAGCCCCCTAGTTAGCGAAAGCTAAAAAACAGTGGTCCCTCAAAGGTAACTTCCAATACTAGAAAGATAATGGGGGTTCTTAATGGGGAAATACTGCTAAAAGTCCAGGTAAAATAAGTAATTTTTAAAGGCAATATTCTGTGTGGAAGGGTTCCCACTGGGGATGTATCTGCCAGAATAGAAGCTGAAGGCCATCTGCTGCTCCTGTGAAGTCTCTGAGCTGTTTCTTCACAAGGTGACAAAAAGTACTGAATTCTTCACTCCAATTGCTAATGTTTCCTCACAGGGCTGCCTATCAGCAGTCAGAGTGAAGGAGTGGGAGTACATCAAGGGACTAACATGATGTTCCACTCTCAGAGCACTGAACGTTATGCTTATATATGCACAGCCTGAGTATAACCAGGGACTAATATGGTGCTCTGCTGTATGAGCACTGAACATTACACTTGTATATACACAACCCACGTATGTCACCTGACTAATATGGTGCCCCATTGTCTGAGCACCCAACATTACACTTTTATATGCACAGCTAGAGTATATCAATGGACTAATATGGTGCTCCACCCTCGGAACACTGAACATTATACTTATATACGCAAGGCCCAAGTATATCCAGGAGACAAATAGGATGCTCCAGTCTCGGAGCACTGAACATTATGCTAATATATGCACACCCTGAGTATATCCAGGGATGAAAATGGTGCTCCACTCTCAGAGCACTCAACATAATACTTACATATGCATGGCCCAAATATATGCAGGGACCAATATGGTGTTCCACTGTCTGTCCACTCAACATTACACTTCTATATGCATGGCTTGAGTATATCAAACCACTGATATGGTGCTCCACTGTCTGACCAGTCAGCATAATACTTCTATATGCACAGCCTGAGTATATCAAGGGACTAATACAGTGGTCCACAGTCTGAGCACTCAACATTATAGATTTGTAGGACTTCCAAGATGGCTACACATTGTAACAGCTTAATTCTAACTCTCACTGTGTGAAAACAGAAACACAGCAGAGAAGGCCAGTGGACATTTGTGTTTCTGGGTATATTTCTGTAACTAGCTAGTAAGTGCACTGCCTGGACACTAGGAAAAAAGAAATGCAGAGGACCTGAAGTAAAATCAGCTACAAAAGTTGAATAGAAAATAGTGACTGGGAAAAGTACTTCACCTATTCAGCAAAAAGCAGTAGAACCTCTAGACATGAATTCCAGTAACCTAGAGGAAAGTATAAGATACGTGCACACAGACCTTATTAAAATAAATGAAACACTGTTGGAGTATATCAACTCAAACAACAAAAGGCTGTTAAAAACAGATAATCAGACGAGGTGATAAAACTGCAGAAAATAGAGACCGAAATGAAGAAAAGGCTGGTTGAATATGAGACTGCTGAAGAAGAGATGTTTAAAAAATAATAGCATTAGAGGACCGAGCACGTAGAGAGAACCTGAGATTTTCAGCTATGCCAGAGAAGCCGGAACAGACTGCATTAAGTTTATGAAAGCACAAATAAGCAACAAGATTAGTATTCCACAGCAGGAGTTGTTAGCTGAAAGGGCACATTGTGTGCATCTTCTAAACCTACATGGCACTCAGCACACAATGTGATTATGTGAATGTGATTCATTTTATGTAGGAGAAACCAACCAAATGTCTAAAAAAGTAGAAAAGTATTCAGGATGCACCACCACAAGCTTGCTCTGTGTCAACAGCGAAAAAAATACTCTTTATTCGAAGAAAAACAATAAAAATGTTAGAAATACAAAATTCACAGCTGAGATAAGCACTTTCAGCTTCTTAAGCCTTCTTCAGTGCTGAAAGCACTTATCTCAGCTGCGACTTTCATGTGTTTTTAACATTTTTATTGTTTTTCTTTGAATAAAGAGTGTTTTTATCACTGTTGACACAGAGCAAGCTCGTGGTGGTGTACCTTGAAGACTTTTCTACTTTGTTGTACCGCTTTGGAACACCTTTGGCAGTTGGGGTCAATTGATTTTGTTGTAAATGTTTAAAAAATGTATTAGTAGTCACATTTCAGAAATTAAAAGGAAGGTTTTAACTAATTCTTTATATAAACGTACACAATACCAACGATGCACATACTTTTAAATTTTTTATACTTCAAAATGTATGTATACATAATATATACATATACATATGTAACATATACATACTAAATCTAGAGCACTTTATAATAGTTTTCAATCTTACTCACAAACACCGGCTAATCTACAATGTATGTACTGTACCTGTGTACTATGTATGTATTATAGGTTCATAGGTTCATAGGTGGGTACTAGGCTATCTGCCCGAGGGCATTTATAAGCCTAGCCAGAGTGTGTCTGCTTTCGCCACCCCATTGATTAATTAACTGAGCCTCTGTCAAGCAGAGCCAATGAAGTGATCCCAGGGGTGTACTTTCTGTTACCCATCCACTTGTCAAGGCTTCTCTTGAAGAGTGTTAGTGAGGGGCTCTGCCTAATGTAGTTAGGAATTTTGTTCCAAAGCATGGGGAGTCTCTGTGACAGGAATCTATCCCTCCAGTATGTTCTATTTATTGTTGTGGCAAGGTTTAGCTCACTAGAGCATGTGGCTCACAGTGACTTGGGTTTCTTTAGGTGGAGCATGTCCATCAATTCTGAGTTGGACATGGCTTTGTAAGTCAGGCAAAGATCACCTCTGAGTAAGCGATATGCCACTGAGTACAGCCGGAGTTTTTTCAGTTGGGCTGCATAGGATATATGTTTGAGGCCAGTAATCCTCTTGGTGAGGTGCTTTTGTGGTCTTTCAAGCTGTTGGAAGTGTCTTGTGAGGTACATCCCAAATGGGGCATTGTACTCTATGATGGGTCTGATGAGTGACGAGTAGAGGGGTACCATAACCTCTTTATTTCTAGGTGTGAACCCCTTAGTAATTAGATGGGCCACATGGAAGGATTTCCTAACTACTTTGGCAATATGATTATCAAAGGAGAGATTACTATCTACATGGGTCCCCAGATCTCTTATTACCTCTTCTGTATTAAGGGGGCTGCCGCCTATGTAGTAATTCGTGGGTGTTTTGTTTTTCCCAAACGGGATGACTATGCATTTTTTGGCATTTAGCTTGAGGGCATGACTTTGACACCAGGTGTCTGTCTCAGTAAGGCCTTTTTGGAGGATGTCTGTGTCAGCTGGAGAGTCAATTATGGTTCCCAGTTTGCAGTCATTGGCGAACTTGGTTAGCCATAGTCCTCCTGTGTTTGCCTGTACTTCTGAGAAATATATGCCGAACAGTAGGGGTCCCAGAACTGAGCCTTGTGGGACACCACTTGTGACTGGTTTAGAGTCAGACCTGGAGCCCGCTATTCTTACCGTGTGAGTTCTGTCTGTAAGCCAGTTGGCAACCCATCTTGTGACATAGGAGTTTATGTTCAGGCTGGTGAGTTTTTCTATAATACCCGAGTGAAGAATGGTGTCGAACGCCTTGGCAAAATCAAGGTAGGCTGTGTGAACCACCTTTCCCTCGTCTACGGCCTTGGTAACTGTCTTGAAGAAGTCAACCAGGTTTAGTAGGCATGATCTGCCCTTAACAAAGCCGAACTGGGTCGGGTCAAGTGTTTGGAGGTTCCCAATGTCTTTGTTAATGAGTTCCATGATGATGTGCTCCATAGCCTTGCAGACCAGGCTAGTCAGGCTTATGGGGCGATAGTTACCAGGGTCAGTTGTGGCTCCTCCTTTTTGGAGTGGAATAACCATTACTGTGCACCATTCTATGGGCACGTAGCCTGTGGAGAGGCTGAGGTTGAACAGCGTGTTTAGGTGGGGGGTTAGTTCATTCCGTAGTTCGTGCAAGACGCAGCCTGGGATACCATCTGGCCTCACTGATGCTGTGTTTTTGGCATTTGAAAGGACTGTTTTCACCTGTGCTTCTGTGATTTCCGGGACAGTACACTTTTCCGGTATTGTTGTAAGCACTTTTGAAGGTGAGAGGGAGGTGAAGTTTGCACTGAATCTATCTGCCAGTATGTTGGCAATATCAGTAGGTTCAGTATACTTTGTGCTATTTTGCATTATCTCAGAGCATATCTGTGAGTTGCCACTTAGATTTTTGACATAGCTAAAGAAGGCTTTGTGGTTATCTTTCGAGTCCTTGGCTATTTTTCTTTTGAAGTTAGCCTTGGATGATTTTATGAGGGACCTTAGTTTCTTACCAGGGATGTCTTTCCTTCTTGGGATTTGCTTTTTTACTGAACTAGTTTCCTCCTTTTGTTGTATAACCTGTTTATGGCAGGGTCCACCAGACTGGTTTCCTTCTTTTAGGGGAGTGAGTCTTGGTTTTGCTAGGGATGGCATGATCCATGCATCCTTGTAGGTGCTCATAGAGTGCAATTGTAAAAGATTCTGCATATTGGGCAGTGTTATCCTTTAGCGTGGGGGCTGTGAAACGTACCACCTCTGACTTAAGTAAGGTGAAGTTTGCTTTAGAAAAGTTTTTCATTGTGGTTTCCTTGGTTGGGGGTGGTGGTGGGGTGTGGACATCCAGGGTGATTAGTTTATGGTCTGATCTAACCAGTGACGGGTTGACCTCGATGCACGAACACCTGTCGCCCATGTTGGTGATGACCAGGTCCAATATGTTGTGGCATCTGGTAGGGGAGTTTACCAGCTGATCCAGGGCATTTGAGTTGATAAACTCCAGGAAGCACTGAGCCTGGGAGTTTGTACTCAAGTAGTTTTCCCAGTTAATGGTAGGGTAACTGAAATCTCCCAAGATCAGGGTGTTCAGTAGGACCTTCATGTTTTCTAGTGTCTCCAGAAAGGCGGAGTGGTGGTCCTGGGTAATGGAGGGTGATCTGTAACAGGCCACAATTTGCATTGCAGATTTGCCCGATGTTAGTTGCACATGGATGATCTCAGGGGTATCATGCTGCGCCACTAACCTGGAGGTTTGGGTATCCTTGATGAATATGGATACACCCCCTCCTTTTGTGTTTCGGTCTGTGTTCTGTGGCCGAAATGTGTGGTATGAGTTCTATCCCAGTAGTGCTGAAGTGCTCTCTGGAGCCTTGAACCAGGTTTCAGTTACTGCACAGATGTCGACGTTCTCCATACTTAGGAGTGCTTCGAGCGCATGCATTTTGAGATTTAAACTCCTGGCGTTGAGTAGCATAACCCTCACTTTTTTACTTGTGCTGTTTATGGAGGTGGGTTTGAATTTTGAGCCTTGCCTATAAAAGGCATTATGGGGGCAGCAAGAGCCTTGGCCAGTATTCGAAAGCCAAGGGGTGACAGGTTCAAGCCGTCTCTTGCGAAGCAACGTGGCTTGTCGAGCATGTCATCCCAGGCTGACAGACACTGGATCCCCTTTGAATGACACCAATTGCTGAAATTGATCATTTTTTTTTATACTAAGGTATCATTCTTGATGAGGGCAGGATGCTACTCAGGGTCAGGGTCATACCCGCCTGGGCTACATGATCAAAGAGCTCTTCCATGTCTCTTTTCATGTAGTCCAGGGAGGTATGTCAGGTCATTCACACTAACATGAACAATGAGAGTCATATTTGTACTTGTTCTGGAGTGACCTCAGTGCTTGTGTTATGTGACGGATTCTGGCTCCCGACAGGCAGCTAACAGTAACCTTCTCCTTGTCCAGCCTAGTGAGTGTGGCATCAGTGTGCCTGACTATTGAGTCACCTATTACTAGTGTGTTAGGTATGTTATTTCGCCTTAAGGGCTGTGATTGTGCGGCACATTGATTTTGTGTTTTATGTGTTGTGTGATGGGATGTGTTTGTGATGGGAGGTGCAGGTTTTGTGGGTGTCTGCTTTGGAGCTCTCTGATGCTTTTGCAGGTTTTTATTTAGAGCCTCCGAGTATGATTTCATGTATTTATGTGTATCTTTTGCCAGTGCTGGTTTAGTAGGTCTATGTGAGGCTGGAGGTGTGGTGCAAGTGTTAACCTTCTCCTCATGACTGTCTGTTCCAGTCTTGGGTGGAGATACCTTAGCCTCCAGTTTGGCTGTATAATTGCATCTCTCACATATGTTAGTGTTTTGTGGTAGGAGGAGAGAGCTGTCTTTGTACATGAAGCAGTTGTAACATTGCCTCAGGATACCCAGATTCACCAGCTGGACTGGAGAGTACACCTGAAGTTGCCCTTTGGTCATGCCTGAATAGAAGGGTGAGCTGCTTAGTCGCTTGGTTGGTGAGGGGTGGATAAAGAGCCTTGCCCTGCTGTGCAGTCAAGTGTCGGGGTATATTAGTGCTTGCTATTAGGTCTGAGCAAGTGCTGGACTGTAGGATGCTTTTTGAGTGCTTAGGTTGAGAGTTAGACTAGTTTCAAGTGAAAAACTGAAGGAGATTTAGTGGAGCCAGGAATAATTTAACCCTAGCTAACCGGTGCTGCCCGACGCAGAAAACCATGCAACGCATTTTTTAAACTACTAACTTCTGGGCTGGAACCACTCCTCCTCCAGGGACAGATGGCTGCTCAAAGTTCCCCTCTCTCACAGGTGAACAAATAAACTTCCCTCTATCCAAGTAAGGTATGGGCAACTCAGAAACTTGTAACACAGCCCTGAATTCAGCACTAGCCTGAAAACTGGACTATACTAGCTTAGAAAGGCGGGAAACAAGAAATTTTTTTTTTTGAAAAGATAAGGCAAAAACAGTAAAAAGTACACTTAAAACAGCTTTAAATGACTACAAGTGATCAGAAAAGGCTATCGCACTTTAGTGTGTAGCCTACAACAGTTAAACAATTTATTTAAACAAAAACAACTTTTTAAAAGTGCAGGCAGTCAAATAAGTACAATATGTGAAAAAAAAACAAGCTTTTAAATCACAATAAGTGCTGGAAAATCAGCGTTTAGGCAGAAAACAGTTAAGTACAGCAAGAAAATACAGAAAACTGATACTCAATCACTCCAAAGTCTCTTTTAAGCTAGAAGGCTTGTATCAGTTTAAGGCTTTCTAGTGCTTTCCAGTAGGTTAGTTATAGGAAAGATGGGAAACAAGCGCAGATGTGGTCTTTTAAACCAGAAAGTTGAAAGAGACGGACAAAATGTCCAAATGGTCAATAAACTAGAATTCCTAGGCCAAGAACCACTCCTCTTGTGGTAGACAGGCTACCTAGTGCTTACCACTCCCACTGATAAGCTAGAAGGCTGCACTCTAGACTAGTTACAAGAAAGGTGGGGATCAAGCACAAACATGGGCTTTAAAACCAGAAAGTTGAGAGAGATGGAAAAAAAAACTGACCAAACGGCCAAAAATCTACAATTTCTGGGCCAGAACCACTCCTCTTGTGGTAGATAGGCTACCTAGTGCTTACCACTCCCACTGATAAGCTAGAAGGTTTCCCTGCAACACAGAAAGGCTTGCGGGGCTCAGAAGCTTACATACAGTCCTGGATACAGCAAATCTGTATCTGGACTAGGCTAGTAACAGGAAAGGTGGGAAACAAGCGCAAGTGCGGCTTTTAAACCAGAAAGTTGAAAGAGATGGGAAAAACCTTCCCAAATGGCCAGTAGCTACAATTTCTGGGCCAGGAACCACTCCTCTTGTGGTAGATAGGCTACCTAATGCTTACCACTCCCACTGATAAGCTAGAAGGTTTCCCTCCAACACAGAAAGGCTTGGGGGCTCAGAAGCTTACAAAGAGTCCTGGATACAGCAAATCTGTACCTGGACTAGACTAGTTACAGAAAATGTGGGGAACAAGCGCAAATGCAGGCTTTTAAGCCAGCAAGTTGAAAGAGATGGAAAACTGCCTAAACGGCCAATAAACTACAATTTATGGGCCAAAACCCACTCTTCCCGTGGTAGATAGGCTATTCATTCTACCTATGTTCCAAATTTCAGCTGTACACCACAAATCTATAAATTACCTTTATTTTTAAAATTAATATTTTTTTGTTTGTTCTCTCCACTGTAACTGTTTATGTGCCGCATACCACTGTAAAGACATGTCTCTTGTAATTTGTGTGTATACTGATCATGTCTAAATAACTAAATGTGTCTGTAATTTTTCATTGTGGAGCTTTTCTCCCCGGGCCTCTACTGAAAAAGGGCCTTTTCGGCTCAGTCAGACACCCCCAGTTAACAAATGTAAAATAAAATAAAATAAAAAATGTATACCCATAAGAGGGGGGTAACATTCAAAATGTCACCGAAAAGCAAGAAAATAAATGGATTTTATATTTGAAAGCACATCATAAACTTGGACTTAATGAAGTTTTTTTCTTTAAAACCTGAAATTAATTTTATGCATAATTACATTAATTAAATGTTTTAATGTCTCTTTAAGAGTTTAGATACTTAATTAATCATCATGCGATTTGATATAAAAGCTGCAGAATAGTTAGTTGAATGTTATTGCCTGATGAAGCAGTATTTACTGTGAAAGTACTTTGTACTTGCGGTTTCTCTATTAAATTGCATTGTTTTAAGTGAATCTGTGCTTGGTTTGGTACATCTTATTTTATATATCTGCACGGACTTTGTTATTTGTAGCAATTTGCTAGCTTGGTTTTTCTCATTTTTGTGGTATGTTCTAAACCTAGCTATGAGAAAGCAGCCTAGACCTTTAATAGTAAAAACACAATCCTACCAGCAGAAGGAGATGATTCTGACAAAACTATGGCAGAAGGACAAAGGACTAAAAGTGGAAGAAATAAGAAGTTATGTACTCACCATAACGTTCCATCTGAGTAGGTAAACTTCATTTGTCAGCAACCTATGGGAATCGGATCCGACCTCGGATCCGAGCCAGCAGTTTTCAACAGCCTTAGATCCGAGCTCCAAGCTCCTCCCCCTACCCATAATCCCCATGCCAACCCTGACTGACCTCAGATCAAGTTTGCCCAACAGCAGAAACTGCTATAAGATTATTATTCTCAAGATAAAGTGGATAAAACCCATGGACCTGAGTATGAAGACATTCACAAGTGAGGGGACAGGAGGGAGGGAGGGATGGTTGCTGACAAATGAAGTTTACCTACTCAGATGAAACGTTATGGTGAGTACATAATTTCTTAATCTGAAGTAGTTACCTTCATTTGTGCAGCAACCTATGGGACAGAGTCCCCAGCTACCTGAATCTTGGGCGGTCTTCATGGAAGGATGTTCCGGAGCACTGCAGAGCCAAAGGATGCTCTCCCTCTGGAGATAATGTCCAATTTATAATGATTGATAAAGGTATGAGATGAGGCCCAAGTGGCTGCCGAGCAAAGATCATCCAAAAAACTCTAGCTCTAAAAGCCGCAGAGGTAGACATAGATCGAGTAGAGTGGGCATGGACTCCCTGAGGTGCGGGCCTGCCTGAACTTTCATATACTAAAAGGATACACTGTGAAATCCATCTAGACAGTGTGACTTGAGACACAGATTTACCCAAGTTAAATTTGGCAAAGGAGGTGAACAACTGGTCGGATTTCCTATGACCAGATGTCCTGTGGATGTAGAAGCAAAGTTGTCTATGCACATCCAATGAGTGTAATTTGTATTCCCCTTTGTTATGGTAATTAGGAAAAAATACCGGAAGGTTGATGGACTGGTTAATATTTGACTCAGAGGCAACCTTGGGAAGAAAAGAGGGATTGGTCCTGAGGTAAACTCTATCCTTGTGGAAGGTCAAGTATGGGGGTTTTACACAGAGGGCCTGTAGCTCAGAGACCCTTCGAGCCGAGGTGATAGCGACAAAAAAGGCCATTTTCCATAACAAGAATTTAAGATCTACTGAAGCTGCAGGCTCAAAGGGGGGAGCTGTCAAGGCCTGCAGCACCAGCGTTAAATCCCAAGGAGGGACTACATCCTTCACTGGAGGTCTGAGCAGAAAGGCGCCCTTCAAAAAGGTCTTACACAATTTCATGGTGATCAAAGGGCCCAGTTCATTTCCCACGTGATAATGAGAGATAGCTGCTAGTTGAACCTTGACTGTGGAGGAGCTAGCCCCCTGATGAAACAGTCCTGACAGAAAGTCTAATACAGTGGGCAAAGGAGCTGTAAAAGGATCCAAATTTTTTGTGTGCTGCCCAAATGGAGAAACGTTTCCATTTGCTGCTATAGATCTTTCTAGTAGAAGGCTTGTGTGCTGCTACTAGAATAGTTTTAACTGAGGAAGAGATACCAGGAGTCCTAGCTACGCGTGGAACTGGAGCAGCCAAGCTGTGAGCTTGAGGTTGTCCAGGTTCGGGACTGGGAGATCTAGGGGGTGGGATATTAGATCCAGATGGGGATCCAGAATCCAAGGAGGATTCACCAGGTTTGACGAGACCAAAATGGGGCAATGAGGATAATCCTGCTCCCCAACCTACTGGCTTTCTGAAGAAACTTCAGCATCAGAGGAAGAGGAGGGTAAGCATAAAGAAGACTGGGAGGCCAAGCATGCACCAGAGCGTCTCTCGGGAGTTCCCCGAAGGGGGAAATGAGAGCAAAGTAGTCGTAACATTTTGTGTTCGAGGGAGAGGCAAAGAGATCACAACAGGATTGACCCCATTTGGCGAAAATCTAATTCGCTATCTCGGGATTCAGAGACCACTCATATGGTAACAGGATGGTGTGACTTAGTTTGTCCGCTAGGATGTTGGACCATCCCGGAATGTGCATTGCTATGAGAAAGCAGTTGGTGGAGATCGCCCATTCCCACACCCTCATGGCCTCTCAACAGAGTGGGTAAGACCTGGTTCCCCCCTGTTTGTTGATGTACCAGACAACAGACATATTGTCCGTCTGAATCACAATCGTTCCTACAGGAAGAAGGTCCTGAAGTGCTTGCAACACTAACAGCACTGCCCTCATCTCTAGGACGTTGATATGCAGTGAGGTCTCCGTGAGGTCCCACATGCCTTGGACTGTCCTGCCCGAACAATGCCCCCCCCACCCACGGCGGGAGGCATCCATGGTCACCATGGCTAGTGGAGGGGTCATAGAAAAGGGGCGTCCTTGCTGGAGGTCCGGAGATTGGAGCCACCATAGGAGGGCCCTCTTGCAAGCCCTGCTGAGGGGAATGGGATGGCTCAGAGGATAGTGAAGAAAGGACCACTGGACCTGAAGGGTCCATTGTAAGACCCTCATGTTCAAATGTGCCATTGGCAATAGGTTGATTCCTGCCACCATCGAGCCAGAGCCCTCAGGACCAATTCCGCCGGGGGAGTTGGAGATTGCAGAATGGCCTGCAAGTGTAGCCTCAGGGTTAGTAACCGGTCTGTGGTCAAGAAAGCTAGGAGTTTGTTTGTGTCTAATCTGGCCCCTATGAAGTCTAAGGTTTGAGTCGGAATAAGAGACGACTTCTCTATGTTGATAGTGATCCCCAGCCGGGGAGCTAGACGAAGAAAGTAGTTTCTGGCTGCACAGAGTAGATGCCTTGTCGGGGTGGTCAGGAGCCAGTTGTCCAGGTATGGGAAGACCTGAATTCCCTGGAGTCTCAGGTGGGCCGCTATCACTGCTAACACTTTGGTGAACACCCTGGGGGCTGTGGTGAGAATTAGAAATGACTGGCTCCTAGCCAGAAGTGGAGGAACCTCCTGGATCACCTGTCCATCAGAATGTGGTAGTACACATCCTTGAGGTCTATAGAGCACATCCAATCGTTCTCCCACAAAAGGGGGAGAATGGATTGAAGAGTGACCATGTGGAACTTCTCTTTGGTTACTGACAGATTCAGGGAAGAGAGGTCGAGGATTGGTCTTAAGTCCCTCGTCTTTTTTGGCACCAGAAGAACCTGGAGTAAAACCCAGACCGGCACTGGTCTGGGGGGACGTGTTGGATGGCTCTTTTTTCCAGCAAATGTTGGATTTCCATTGCTGCAGCCTCCCTCTGATCGAGTGGGACATCGGGGAGGTATCTGGGACTGCGTGGGTAATGAGAAAAGGGGATCTGATATCCTCTGGATATGATGCGAAGCACCCAGCGGTCTGTTGTGATGGACTCCCAACCTGCTAGGTGCTTCGAGAAACGCCCCCTGACTACCTCCAGAGTGGAGCAGTTGGGCAACCCCTCAGGGGTGTTGCTTGGGTTGGTCCGAGAAGGGTTCTCTGGATCCAAAGTTCCACAGGTCCCCTCTGCCTCTAGGGTGGCGTACACCCTGCTCTCCTCTGCCACGGAAGGGCTGGGAGTCCGGAGCGGGACGGGACTGTTGCGACTTCTGGAACCACATCTTCTTCTGTCCCTTTTGGTTCTTAGAGAAGGACCTCTGGGGAGCAGAGAAGCGGACTCCGATGGCAGACAACGTCTTCCTATCCTTTTCACTCTGGACCAAGGTATCTCGCACAGTTTTGCCGAAGAGGGCAGAACCATCAAAAGGGGCATTAGCGAAGGATGCCTTAAAGGGTTCCGCGAAATCACAGTGCCGGAGCCAGGCCTGACGTCTCATGATGAGGCCCGCTCCACTGGCTCTAGCAGCTCCTTCCGTAGCATGAGACAGTAGCTGCATAGAGGTGTTAGATATGGAACGTAGAGTGGCCATCTGGGTGGAGTGCAATTGTTTGTCCTCCACTGACATGGACTCGGGGGGGGGGGGTGATGCAGCATACTCTTTGATAAGGTCCTGCTGCAGTCGGAGCACATGTGCCATGTAGTTCAGTGACCTCACAGAGAAGGTAGCCGAACTAAACACCTGCTTCCCTAGGCGATCCATCGACCGAGACTCCTTGCTCGGGGGATGAACCGAGGGACTCTCCTGAGCAAGTTCCCTCTTGGTGGCCGCCGCCACCAACATGGCATCTACAGGGGGAGCCTTGCTCCAGTGGGATTAGTCAGAGGGTGGGCTGAGAATCTTGTCCAGGCACTTGGGGACTGGCTCCACAGTGTCCGGCTCCTTCCATGCCTGGTAGTAATCAACTCTACCAGGGGGTCGGCTGGAGGGGACACCCAAGAGGTAGACAGGCCTACTTCAAACACCTCCAGGAACACGGATTTGTCCGAGGTAGGCTTTGGGGCAGACCACCCCCCCCCTTATTCTGAGCATCTCCATGATGTCACCAAATGAGACATCTTCGGGGGGTGATCTTGGGGAGCCTTCCCCTTCCTCCAAATCCGTGTCCTCAGTCAAGGACTTGGGGGAGTCCAGGTGCCTCCTCTTGCACCTTCGCTTGTGAGGAACCTCCTCAGGGGGGCTGTCCGAGGAGGTCTCACCAGCAATATCTTGTTCCAATGGAACTACCTGGGACATCAAAGCAGGCTGTCCCTGGGGCTGGGTGATGGAAGTCGGACCCAACAGAGAAGGAGTGCAGGGTGGAGCCGTGGCAAGGGCCGGGGGCCTGGAATCCCTTGGCAGAACCCTCTCCACCACGTCGAATGCCGAGGGAGAGCTGCTCTCTGTGGGATCCGAAAGCTGACCCTCACTCGGATCTGACAGATGGATCGGAGCCAGTGCTGAAGAGATCAGATCCGACGGACCAGCATGCTCCGACCTGGACAAAGCTGAAGACATACCGATACTGCTGGATCTGAAGCTCAGCCCTCGGCTCCGAGAGCTCAGATCCAAAGAAAATGGACCCAACAGACTCGAAGGAAGTGTCGGTGCCGAAGTACCCAAGACTGTCGGCGCCGACACACCCCTGGCTCCAAGGCTGCCCGGCTCCGAAGACTCTGAACCCGGGAAACGGGACAGAGAAGGAGCTATCGGGGCAAAGAAGGGGGTCAAGCTCCCCCCGGAGGGGGGGGGGGAGGCAGGAGCACTCCCATCTGCAGTTGGGCCTGGAGGAATCTTCTCATCATCCGGTTCAAATCTGCATCAGTGAGACTTCGGGTAGATCTTGACGAGGCCACCAAAGCGGGGCGGGAGTGTCGCCTCAATGACCTCGACGGGGATCTGTTCTCCTCCTCCTCAGGACCCAGTGAAAAGCACGGGGACCGGATCTGAGAAGGAAGAGGAGACCCAGAAGTCTTAGAAGGAGAAGACCGCTTAGCCGGGGGGGGGGGGCCGAAGCAGAGGCCTTGGCCCGCCGCTTGTGGTGCTTCTTCTTTCTCCTTTCTTTCCTAGCCTCCCTCTCCTCTGGGCCTAAGGTGGGAGGTTGAGTCCTGGCCGGGGGGAGGGAAGCAGGAGTGGCAGCTGCCACAGCCACAGCGGGAGCCACGGGAGGACCGGAGGTAGAAGCTGAGTCTGGGGGCAGAAGACCCGCCAGAATCAGCTTAGACCTCCGGTCCTTGAGTGCCCTGGGGTTGAACGCTGCACAGATGGTACAACCAGAGGACAGGTGCTCAACCCCAAGGCACAACACGCTCCGAGTGTGGCCATCCACTGGGGACAGCTTATAGCCACACTCGGTGCACTTAGAAAACACTAACTTTGGGGCCTCAGACATACTAGAAGGTAAAACCACACACACTAGGCCCCAAACACACACACACAGCCTTGACGGAACCACAAAGGAAGGGGGAGGTTAGAATATAGAACAAAATAAATTAAACTAAGAGGGTTCTAAGAGATAAAGGGACCTGAAAACACTGTCATACCAAGAGTTAAAGAAAAGGGGTAGAAAAGTTAAATTTTTCTCACAAACTGGACGAAAAACACCTGGAACTTGGGATCAAGCTGCTGAAGTAAACCGCGGCAAACTAGATCTGAGGTCAGTCAGGGTTGGCAGGGGATTATGGGTAAGGGAGGAGTTTGAAGCTCAGATCTAAGGTTGTTGAAAACTGCCGGCTCAGATCCGAGGTTGGATCCGATTCCCATAGGTTGCTGCACAAATGAAGTTAACTACTTCAGATCCAGTGTTTGTTGGAGAATGACTACTCCTTGTACACCAGGCAAAAGAGGAGTAAATGTATTCCACTATTCAAGGAATGTCAAAAAGCAGGTGCGAGATTCAAACTACTGTACCCAGCTATCATAGGTTCATAGGTTCATAAGTAGGTACTAGGCTATTGACCCTAGGGCTCATACAAGCCTAGCCAAAAAATGTACCCTGGCTTTCGCCACCCAAGATAATTATTTTCCTGTGCCCCTGTCGAGCAGAGCCACAGAAGTGATCCCCGGGGTGAATTTCCCATTTCCCATCCAATTATCAAGATTTTTCTTGAAGAGTGCTAATGAGGAGCTCTGTTTGACATAGACATGTAGTCTGTTCCAGAGTATGGGAATTCTCTGTGACAGGAATCTATCCCTCCAGCATGTTCTGTTTATTGTGGTGACAAGGTTTAGGTCCCTAGAGAGTGTAGCTCGGAGGGATTGGGATTTCTTTAAGGGGAGCATGTCCAACAGCTCTGGGTTTGACACAGCTTTGTATGTTAGGCAGCGATTGCCCCTGAGTAGGCGATATGCAATGGAGTAAAGCTGTAGTTTTTTGAGACGGGCTGTATAGGGCATCTGTTTGAGGCTGGTAATCCTCTTTGTGAGGTATTTCTGTGGTCTTTCCAGTTGTTGTAGATGTCTTGTGAGGTACATACCAAAAGGGGCATTGTACTCTATAATGAGTCTAATGAGTGATGAGTAGAGGGGAACAATGACCTCTTTTTTTCTGGATGAGAATCCTTTTGTGATGAGATGAGCCACGTAGAAGGATTTCCTGACTTCAAAATATTCTTCCCTGGAGGGATAAAATCATTTTTGATGAGTATATGCTAAGGAGGAAATACAAACATTTGTCCAACAAACAGTGAGCTGTGAAACAGAAAGCAATTCTGTTTCTTCTTCTGGTAATAAAGACCACAGAGTGACTGTGCCAATGAAGGAAGCATAAGAGTTATTTAAAAGAATCAATAATACATTGGAAATAAAGCAGAGAGAATTTGGGAGATGGAGATGAACAAGAATAAAATCAGTAACTTGTAAATTGACAAATGTGGGATTACAATGCAATAATTATATTTGTGAAATTTGACAGAACAACAAAATCTGGAAATATTGGACTTTTTGGACTTTGTTGGACTTGTGGGGTACCTATCCAGAAAAATAGTGAGCAGAATAATGGGAGTTATCTAAATAAAGAGAACACTAGGGACAATTATCAACAAGTCTTGATTTTGGAATATAATGTAATAAATAGTAACATTAAAACAACATTTTTAAAAGAATGGGAGAGATTTACCTCCCTTACAGATTTGGAAAACATATCTAAAATTCCACATAAAGTGGTATACAAAAATTCACAAAGTATCAGAACCATTTTAGAAAATAAACATAAGGTTAATACTTATAAAAATAAGTTAGGTACTTATAAATGTGGCCATTGCACACAATGTACTTATATTATGAATACGGATAGATATTACATAGAAAGTAGAAACAGATGGATTATTCATAGGTTCATAGGTTCATAGGTTGGTACTAGGCTATCGGCCCTAGGGCCTATGCAAGCCTCGCCATAACAATTCCCTGGATATTTCTTCCCACAATATTTACTTCTCCAGGCCCCTGTCTAGCAGGGCGACTGACATGATCCCCGAGGTGAATTTCCTATCTCCCATCCAATCATCAAGGTTCCTTTTGATGAGGGCCAAAGAGGCGCTCTGCTTGATATGTATGGGCAGTCTATTCCAGAGTATGGGGAGTCTCTGGGTCAAAAACCTATCCCTCCAGCATGTTTTGTTCATTGTGATGACAAGGTTTAGATCCCTGGAGCATGTGGCTCTGAGGGATTGGGATTTCTTAAGTGGAGCATGTCCAACAGCTCAGGGTTTGACATGGCCTTGTATGTTAAGCAGAGATCACCTCTGAGTAGACGATATGCCACAGAGTATAGCTGGAGTTTTTTTAGTCGGTCAGTATATGGCATCTGCTTTAGGCCTGTGATTCTTTTAGTGAGGTATTTCTGTGGCCTTTCAAGTTGTTGCAGATGTCTTGTGAGGTACATACCAAACGGGGCATTATACTCTATAATGGGTCTAATGAGGGATGAGTACAGTGGGACAATGGCCTCCTTTTTTCTGGATGAAAAGCCCTTAGTGATGAGGCATGCCACATAGAAGGATTTCCTGACTGTTGTGGCAATGTGGTTATCGAAAGTGAGACCACTGTCCACCTGTGTCCCTAAGTCTCTCATCACACTTTTGATGTTTAGTGTTCTGCCACCTATGTGGTAATTCATGGGTACATGTTTTTTTCCAAAGGGGATAACTATACATTTCTTGGCATTAAGCCTGAGCCCATGGCTCTGGCACCAGGCATCTGTTTCTGTTAGGCCCTTTTGTAGAATATCCACATAATTTGGTGATTCAATAATGGCTCCCAGTTTGCAGTCATCTGCAAACTTTGTTAGCCAGAGTCCCTTAGTGTTGGCCTGTACTTCAGAGAAGTCGATGCCAAACAAGAGTGGTCCCAGGACTGAACCCTGAGGTACTCTGCTTGTCACTTGTCTGGAGCTGGATTTGGAGTCAGCTACTGTTACTGTCTGGGTTCTGTCAGTAAGCCAGTTAGCAACCCATCGAGTGACGTAGGGATTTATGCCCAGCTTAGTAAGTTTATCTAGGATTCCAGAGTGTGGGATGGTGTCAAAGGCCTTGGCGAGGTCCTGATAGGCTGTGTGGACTGCCTTATCCTCGTCCACAGCTCTGGAGACTGATTCGAAGAAGTCAATCAGATTCAGGAGACAAGATCGGCCCTTCACAAACCCAAACTGGGTGGGGTCTAGTGTTTGAAGGTTGCCAATGTCTTTGTTTATAAGTTCCATGATAATGTGTTCCATGACCTTGCAAATCAGGCTTGTCAGACTGATAAGATGGTAGTTCCCGGGATCCAAGGTGGATCCTCCCTTGTGGAGCGGGATAACTGTAGCTGTGCACCACTCAGTGGGCATGAAGCCTGAGGTGAGGCTATGATTAAGCATCACACTTAGGTGAGGTGTCAGTTCATTTTGTAGTTCATGTAGTACACAGCCTGGGATGTCATCTGGTCCCATGGATGCTGTATTCTTAGCTTTGGAGAGTGACCTGTGTGGCCATGATTATCGGAATTTGGCAATCTTTTGGTATTGAGATGGGCCCTTGGGGGGGTGAAGTTGGCACTAAATCTATCTGCCAGGATATTGGCAATATCCTTGGGATCAGTATATTTAATGCCATTCTGTTGTAACTCAGAGCAGATCTGAGTATTGCCATTTAGATTCTTGACATAACTATAGAATGCCTCATGGTTGTCTTTGGAATCTTTGGCAATTTTATTTTCGTAATTAGCTTTTAAGGATTTTATGAGGGATCGCAGCTTCTTACTGAGGCTAGTGAGGGAGTTTTTTGCATCCTGGGATTTTCCTCTTTTTTGCAACAGTTTCTTCCTTCTGTTGTATAGTTTGTTTATAGCAGGGGACCACCAGATTGGCTTCCTTTTTTGGAGAAGGGCATCTTGGTTCTATTTGGGATGGCATGATTCATGCACGAGTGGATGTGCTCATACAGTGCCTTAGTGTAGGATTCTGCAGTTGAACTTCCAGATTCCGTCTGTGTGGGTGTTGTGAAGTTTGTCACTTCTGACTTCAGAAACTTGAAGTTGGCTTTGGAGAAGTTTTTTAAGGAGGTTTCCTTACTGGGGGGTGGGGGTGATGTCAGTTCTGATTATTACAACTGTGAATCAAAGGGAATAATTTACTTAGCCATCTGTTTAGTTTGTAAGCCCTTCTATGTAGGAAAGACCAAAAGAATGTTAAAAAGAAGGATATATGAACACATTTATGATATAGCATTGGGCAACGATTATAATGCCTTGTTTAAACATTCAAAGGTATGCTTGAATTCGAGATTTACCTTTTTAGTATTGGAACAAGTCAAATATGACATTAGGGGAGGCCCATGTGAAGAAAAGATTGAATTCAGAGAGTTATGGTGGCAAGTGACTCTTGAGGCAGGAAATTTCCCTGGGTTGAATGACTATGTTTCAATACTGCCTTTATTGAAATTAAGGTCAGCTAAATTTTGAATGCATAGGAATGTAATTAATCCAAACAGCCACCAGATGGCAATGTATTCCCACATTTCATATGCATTTTACCACTTCAAAAATAAGTGATATATTTCAAAGTATTTTCTAATAGCTTAGTATTTATGTCATGATATATATATATATATATATATATATATATATATATATATATATATATATATATATATATATAAAGATTTTTAATATTGTGTTTTAATATTGTAGTTTCATATGTTATAGTTTTAACACTAAAGGATGGTTAGATGAAAGTTGTAGGAAAATAAGGTGATTGTAATTTTAATAATGGAATTTTAATGACAAAACTCATTGATGGTTTTAAACACAGGGAATGTATTTTCATTGGTTTTAGTTAATTTATTTCAATATAAATATCAGAAACACATGTTTGCACTGGTCATCTGATGAAGTCTAGCTGTATAGGACGAAAACACATTGTTACGAGTGAAGGCGTTCATGTTTATATTAGTTTTGTGTTCGTTTTAAGTGGCTTTATTAAAACTTCTGCAAATAATTAATTTGAGTCTCCGCTCCGTGTTTTCAGCAATTTCTTCTGGTTTTACTTGTAGGGTACTCAAAAGTACATGTCCTGCATCATGTCATTAATGTTTAGGAAAAATACTTAGGGGAAGAGGGGGAAGAAAGTTAACTGTAAGTAGGAGGGGAAGAGGGGGAAGAAAGTTCACTGTAAGTAGGAGGGGAAGAGGGGGAAGAAAGTTCACTGTAAGTAGGAGGGGAAGAGGGGAAGAAAGTTCACTGTAAGTGGGAGGGGAAGAGGGGGAAGAAAGTTACCTGTAAGTAGGAGGGGAAGAGGGGAAGAAAGTTCACTGTAAGTAGGAGGGGAAGAGGGGGAAGAAAGTTCACTGTAAGTAGGAGGGGAAGAGGGGGAAGAAAGTTCACTGTAAGTAGGAGGGGAAGAGGGGAAGAAAGTTAACTGTAAGTAGGAGGGGAAGAGGGGGAAGAAAGTTCACTGTAAGTAGGAGGGGAAGAGGGGAAGAAAGTTCACTGTAAGTAGGAGGGGAAGAGGGGGAAGAAAGTTCACTGTAAGTAGGAGGGGAAGAGGGGAAGAAAGTTACCTGTAAGTAGGAGGGGAAGAGGGGAAGAAAGTTAACTGTAAGTAGGAGGGGAAGAGGGGGAAGAAAGTTAACTGTAAGTAGGAGGGGAAGAGGGGGAAGAAAGTTAACTGTAAGTAGGAGGGGAAGAGGGGGAAGAAAGTTAACTGTAATTAAAGCAATATTTTTTTCTTAGTAGCACTATTTTAGTGTATGATTTTCTTTGCATGCTATAAAATAGAGTTTTCTCAGTTGTTTTTAAGTACGATGGGGATACTATTGTAAACAAGCGCTCCTGTTTTCTTCTTCTTTTTTTTCCTTCCCTCTTTCTCCTTGTTCAGTTTTAAAAATGTAGGCATTGCAATTTTAAAGAAAAAATGTCTTGTTAAAAGAGTATGACAAAAGAAATGTGCTTTCTCTTATTCTTGCATGCAGGAATCACTGGAATCAAGTCCTTACCTTGATCTAGTAACAATTTTTAAGAGAAAGTAAGTAAATGAAAAATAATAATGAATATTATATGTTTTTTGTTACTAATTCTGCATCTGCTCCTCTTGTCTCCATGGGGAGAATCTGATAAAGAAAAATTGGCTATAATCTGATAAATAGGAATTGACTAGAAAAAAGAGAAATTGGATAGGAGATAATGTTCTCTGACAGCATTCAAGTGTTTACCCAGCTGGGAAAGCTATAAAGATAAAACAAATGAGACAGCATTTAGTAGAACCACAGGCTGCACCATGTGTCTTAGCATGGATAACCTTTGTTTTAGGTGAACTGAAGGCTGTCAGTGTGGTTGTCAGTTTGGGACATTAGTTCCTGTAAGGAGAGTAAAACTTTAATATATCAAGATATACATAGTTTTGTGTGTTAGTATTAAGTTAATTGGTTTTAAGGGGTAATGGGGGTGTTTTTTTTTTGTTTGAGGGCTTTCAATAAAATAAAACGTTTTGTAAGATGCGACATAGGCTCAAATGGATATGACAAGAAGCAACAGTGCAGTGGTGTAGCGGTTGCATTGTTGCCTCACAGCAAGAGGTTCTCCAGTTTGATTCTCAG
Organism: Protopterus annectens; assembly: GCF_019279795.1. Lineage (NCBI taxonomy): Eukaryota > Metazoa > Chordata > Ceratodontiformes > Protopteridae > Protopterus > Protopterus annectens. The sequence goes on along the minus strand of NC_056741.1, from coordinate 65,573,344 downwards.
CTAGGGTGCCTTCTGCATTCATTTGGGTTTCCACTGGGTGCTCTGCTTTCCTTACAAAGACATACATCTGTATCATTTCTTCCTGAGCCTCCACTGAGAATTGGCTTTGTTCAAAGTTGGACTTTCCCCAGAAACAAATGTTAAATTAATAAAAGTTCAACCTGCCAAACATGCATGTAACACAAAAGATGGAACTAGACATTTAACATAAAAAAACTGTTATACATAAAAGGCGGCAATAATAACTTTTTAGTACAATGATACTTTCTGTAATGTCTTTAAATGTCAAGTGGTCTTACTGATAAATACAAAAATGAAAGAGTAATGAATTATATTATAAAATTTAGAGTGCAAATAGCTATGCTACTGGAGACACACTTGGAAAGAACTGAATGTGTGAATTTGATGAAGAAACGTTTTCAGGATGGTAATTCAGCAGAATATCTGGGACAAAGGAAAAAAGGAATACTTATATTAATTGCAACATGAGCTCCAATAGTGATAGAATAGGATAAAGGATAAAAAGTGAATAATGGAAGATATACAGTACTAAGGGACTACTGGCAAGGGAGGAGGATTACACTGGCATGCATTTATATTCCACTAAAAACTGCTATAATGGAGCTTAAGAAAATTCTGCTAGAAATAATTAGCTTTCAGTAAGGACTATTACTCATAGGTAGGGATAGTAATTTGACATGCAGTAGTGAAGGAGTGTCTGGGGGGCCCACAAAGGAAAGTATAACAAAGGAAAGTAAACTTTTGAAGAAATTTATGAAAATATTTGGCATGGAAGATGCAAATTCAGTACTAGGAGTTTGGAGTGAATTTACATATTATTCCCAAGATACAAAAACTGGGCAAGGTAGACAGAATTTACATTTCACAGGAGCAAATAATAACTAAAATAAAACACAGGGTAATGAAATAAAAATGAAACACTGGCGCTTTCCCACCTATCTGTTACAAAAAGAGGAATTTAAGGAATGGGTAGTAGAAATTATTCAGGAGCTATTAAAGAAGATAGAAATTTCTTCTGAAAATATATCTAGATAGTGGGATAACATTAAAGTGTAGATAGTGGGATAACATTAAAGTGCAGTTTAACAATAGGATGGAAATAAAACGAAGGGAGATATCGTTAAGGAGTAACAAGAATTATTTAGAGGGACTGACAGATGTTAAAGTATTGCAGAACAGAGGGAATCTCACAGAGCAAGAAGAGGAGCAACTGCAGAATGCTAAATAGAAAATAAGGGATTACCTCAATAATATGCATGAGTTTAGAAAGATTGCTGGTAAACAACTGTTTTTGATAATAACTACAGAGCACAAAAACTTTTAGCTGAATGACTCAGGCAACCGAAAGTAGAAAGGGCTGTTGCCAAGCTTAGGGAGCCTAGAACAAGGAAGTTAACAAACAATCCTGGAGATATTAGAAATATTTCAGAAATTCTATTAAAATCTGTAAAGGTACAAATAGAAATGTTTATGGAAGAATTAAATATGCTAAGGTTAGAGGTAGATGAGGCTCAATTACTAACAGGATAGGAGGAGATGAGATAAAGAATGGTGAGGTATAATCAATTGACAGGAAAGTCTCAGGAATAGATGGTATTCCTGTGGAGGTTTGGAAGCTAGGAGGGGAAAAAACTGATAAAGGTCTGGAAGGTTTTGTTTAACAGTATTTTAAGAGGAGGAGAAGTACCAGCATCCTGGAAGAAAGCGGTGGTACCTGTAATACCTAAAGTGGGTAAAGATCCATAAGATCCAGCTTCACACAGACTCATTTCAATACTAAACCATGATTATAAAGTATTTATATCTGTAGTTGCTAAAAGAATTGCAAAAGCAATGCCAAAATTGATAGATATGGATCAATGTGTTTTTGTGGAGGGGAGACAAACATTTCACAACATTAACAGAACACTGATGATCCAGAGGGAAGCAGAATGTAAGAAAATACCACTTTTGTTGGTGGGTCTTGATGCAGAGAAAGCATTTAACAAAGTTAGCTGGGAGTTTATGAACAGGGCAATGGAAGCATTTGCCTTCCCTGATAAAATTTGGGATCGGAGGTGAAAATTAAAGTGAGTAGGGTCCTCTCTCCATGCAGGGGTGTCCTCTTTCCCCTTTGTTATTTGCATTATATTTCAAACCATTGGCAAAAAAAATAAGGGACTCAGAAAGTCAAGGATATAACTGGTATGGTAGTCCAGAAAAAACTAGCTTTATTTGCAGATTATATTATTTTATACCTGACAAAACCAGAAAGAGACATTACAGTGTTGTGGAACATTGTGAGAAAGTTTCAAACGTTTTCAAGATACAAAATGAATGAAGCTAAAATAAAGGCAATAGCGGAACAACAAATTGGTTCAATAATATCCATGTTTATGGGGATATGATAAAATGACGTATTTAGGAGTATGGATTAAAAATGATTTAGGTGTGGCAGCTAAGGTTATGTGGGAAGAGACTAAACAAAAGACAATACAAAAAACGAGAAATTTGGAAGCTCTTTTATATGGATATGGATATTAAGATACAAGCAATTAAAATGTTTTAGTCTCTTTAGTCTTGTCCACAGGTCAGGCATATTTTTATCAACCAGAGGAGACATTGTGGATAGCAATTAATAGAGTGCTGAAGGAATTTATCTGGGAGGGGACAATGGTAAGAGTCAAGTGGAATAAGATGATTCTTCTAATAGAATAAGGTGGATTGGGATTACCCAATTTGAAGGGGTATTTCAGAGTTACACAGTTAAGGCTGCTATACGTAGCGCAAGCAGAAACCTATAATTCAAAGTGGAAAGGGATGATGATGAAACAAGGGGAAGCTCAAGAAACAAGGAGAGACTGGAATTTTGGATGGAGATATTTAAGGAGAATAACAATAATCATACAGAATATTATATTCATAAAGTAGAAAAGTATTCTAAGAAATAAACCAATGCAGAAATGGAGAAAAGAGATTCCGCAAACAGGGATGACTGCAGTACGGGATACAGACAGTAGGCAAGAGGGGGCTGGAATTTATTGGAGAAAACTAGCAAAAGAACCAAGGTATTGGGAGCAAATAACTAGAGAAGGAAAGGTAATAAAATGAGAAGATGACGGCAATTTATTTGAACTGCAGGTTAGAGATTGCCTTCCCTATCAAGCATTGATATCAGAGTATAGGCAAAGAGAAAGAAATAGGAGGTTTTAAACAAAACACCAGCACCAGCATTAGTAGAATGTATAATAGAAGCTGCCATTAAAAAAGGAATAATTAGTGGAGCATATAAAATATTGCACGACAACTAAAGAATCTGACATAGGAGGTTAGAAAGGATTGTGAAGAGAGATCGGATAAGCAATTCACAAAGAAACAATGGGGGATATATGTATGTTTCAGAAATATACAACAAAATCTAGAAGATTTAGGATTTTTGTTTGGAAATGTTTACATATGTAGACATTTTTATACCCAAAGTAGATGTCAGAAAATTTTTCCTCAGGTAGACAGCGAATGTTGGAAGTGGGGGAAGAAAGAGGTAATCGGGAGCATATTTTCTGGCAGTGTAGTAAGTTGGCAGACTTTAAAGATTCCCCCCAGACTGCTCTGTCAGAGATGCTGGGTGAGCAAACTGGTGTATCTAAGGAAATGATTTTTCTGAGATATGATACAGAATCAGAATTGCCTAAACATAGTAAGTTCTTGCCGAGTGTAATTATGGTGGCTGCCAAAAAAGCAATTACTAGAAATGGTAATCAAAGTCTAATCAAACTGCAACACCAACTCCAAAGGATACAACCAACAATGAACCAAAAACAACGGTCAAACTGTACTAGAAGTAGTGAATACAGTAACAGAGATAAAACAAGTAGAAATGGGATCCTTAGAAAAGGGTAGGAGCTAACTGCATAGGAAATAAATGGAAATTGTAGGAACAGTACATACTGGGGAGGAATGAGGTTTAAAAGAATGTAGAACTTGAATGAGCTATGTAATGCTTGAATGATAATGATTGGGTAGATTATTAGTGATGTATAATGGTTGCAACCAGGATTATGTTAAAATGGCTTGTTTTCATTTATATAAATGTATGATTGCCTGTGTTGTAAGTGATAATTTAATAAAGATGTTTCTTGCTTATAAAAAAAGATTTGAAAGGATTTATTTGGGAAGGGAAGGAGAAAAGTTAAGTGGCAAACGCTGATCCTCTCAAAAGAACAAGGTGGTTTAGGATTACCTGATATGAAGGGATACTTTAGAGCAGCAAAGGTAAGGCTCAAATATATAACACAAGTAGACGGTTATAATTCAAAGTGAAAATGGATGACAATGAACCAGGGGGGTAATTCAAGAAATAATGAGAAAGTATGATTTTAGATACAGATCCTTAAGGAGAATAACAACAACTATACAGAAAAATATATTCATAAAGTAGCAGAAAGTACTGTAAGAACCAAGTCATAACAAGAATGGAGAGAAAGGAGATGCTGCAACCAGGGAAGATTGCAAATAGGGGTACAGAAAATAGGCAAGAGGGGCTGAAATTAACCGGAGAAAGCCAGCAAAGGAAACAAGGTACCATAAGCAAATAACTAGACAGAAAAAGGAAACAGAGTGGGGTGAAGTCAAGAAGACTTTTGGACTGCAGACTAGAGACTGCCGAGCCTATCAGAGATTGATATTAAAGTTATTATTTATTTATTTATTTCCAGTTTGATAACCGGGGAAGTCCAGTGGGCTTGGAAGCCCGTTTTCAGTGGAGGCCCGGGGAGAAAAGCTCCATGAGAATACATTGTAATAATACATTGTACACAAAAACACAAGCATACATTGAAGATAATACATTGCACACAAAAACACAGCAAAGAGACTGAAAACTAATACATTATATACAAAAACACTCAGAGTTCTAATAGCAAAATATTTTGACAGTTTTTCAACAATGAAGTACAGTAGGCAGTATACATAAGAGAATTTTGTTTTTATGCTACTGTAATGTTAAGTGAAGTAGGAAATAAAAAGGAAAATATAGAATGAGTTTGAAATTAAACTATTTTTTTTTTTTTTTTTTTTAAATTAAAGTATTAATATAATTAATTAATTAATATAATTAAGTATTAAAGTATTTAGAGTTTTGAAATTAAAGTATAGGCAAAGAGAAAGGGGTAGGAGAATCCAGACTGAAAGACCTGTTCTAGTAGAGTTTTTAGTTGAATGTAGAACAGAAGGGTCTATATTAGATAAATGAAAGTTTATCTTACTGAACGCTAACATGAGCGAAAATCCCAGAACCTGAAACCAGAATTGTGAGATCGCAGTACAGTGAAGATGGGAATATTTGCCCTTTCCTCACTGTAGTGTGATTAGGAGTTGGAATATATATTTATCAGGGGGTATGGGAGGCACAGCCCCCCACAACTGCCGTTTCAAATTCCTGGATTTTTGATAATGTCAGCGTTCAGTAAGATAAACTTTTGTTTATCTAATATAGACCCGAACAGAAGCTGCAATTCTGAGAGGGATACTTAGTATGACATATGAAATATTGCATCACGACTAAATGAATCAATCAGAGAAGGACAGAAAAGATTGGGAGGAGAGACTGGAAAAGCTATTTACAAGGGAACAATCAGAGGACATATGTATGACTCCCAAGTATGTAACACAGTCCAGATCGTTTAGGATTCTTGCTTGGAAGTGTTTCCATCAGTATTTTATACCCCAAGGAAACTTCAGAGAATTTTTCCTCAGGTAGATAGCAAATCTTGGAGATTTGCTGGGGAAGAGGTAACTGGGAACATGTATGTTTTGGGAGTGTAATGAGCTAGCAGATTTTTTAAATTCCCTTCAGAGTACTTGGTCAGAAATATTCTGTGAGCAAATGGCTGTAACTAAGGGAATTATTCTTTTGAGCTGGGACACAGGATTTGAATTGCCTAGACACAGTACGGCAATTCTGTTGGCTGATAATAAAAGCTATTAGTAGAAAATAGGAATCAAAGTCTAAACAACTGTATTCAAAGTACTGAATATTAATTAGAGTGAAAAGGACTGGAAGTGGGATCCTTAGAAATGACAAGGACCAAATTACATAGCAATAAATGGAAATTGTGGAACAACGCACTCAGAATAATGTTCAAGAGGTGGAGCGAGGTTTAAAGAAAGGCAGGAAATGAGCAAATTATGTAATGTTGGACCAAATATGGCTTCTGTGCACAATAATTCAGGTTCATCTTTATAATGATAGACTGCACAGATGTTGATCCAGTAATGTTACAAGACAGGAAAATGCAGGGCAAAAAACATTCAGGGAGTCTTAACCACAACATGCACATTACTCTTTCTATTCACCATCCCATAAAATCAAAAGACTATTTCTCATGAGTTGCACAGGCAATGTCACACTGTAGTATTAACATCACATTCCCTGTTAATGCCTACAGTTACACAGACAGTACTACGCCACAACACTCATAGTGTCATGCCACTTTCTGTACTATGTGTTATAGTTGCATGAAAGCATTACATCACAGCACTAGCCATGAACCCTAAATTCTGTATGAACTTTCACAGTCACAGAGACAGTAATATACCACAACACTGGTTCTGTAACACCGCATTCTGTACTTACTCTCACAGTTGCTCACACACACACACACACACACACACACACACACACACACACACACACACACACACACACACACATGCACACACACACACACACACACACACACACACACACACACACACACACACACACACATTGGTACTGTACACCACATTCACACACACACACACACACACACACACACACACACACACACACACACACACACACACACACACACACACACACACACACACACACACACACACACACACACACACACACACACACACACACAAACATACACACACACACACACACACACACACACACACACACACACACACACACACACACAAGTACATCACCACAATGCTGGTACTCTAACAAACCATTCTGTACTAACTTCCACAGTCACAGAGACAGTATTATATCACAACATTGGTACTGTAAACCACATTCTGTACTAACACACACACACAGAGTACCAGCATTCTGTAGTAACTCCCACAGTCACACAGATAGTACTATATATATATACTATATCACAACATTAGTACTGTAAGCCACATTCTGTACTAACTCCCACAGTCACACACCACACACACAAACACAGAATACCAGCATTCTGTACTAACTTTCTCAGTCACATATACAGTACTATATATATAAAACACCAAATTCTGTACTAACTCCCTTAGTCACACACAGTACTATATTATAACATTAGTACTGTAACCCACATTCTGTACTAACTCCCATAGTCACACACAACACACACAAACACAGAGTACTAGCATTCTGTACTAGTCTCCACAGTCACACAGGCAGTACTATATATAACTCCAAATTCTGTACTAATGCCCACAGACATACAGATAGTATTATATATAAACACTAAATTCTGTACTAACTCCCAAGTTCACACAGACAGTACTATATATAACACCAAATTCTGTGCTAATTCCCAGTCACACAGACAGTATTACATGACAACATTGATAGTGTAACAACACATTCTGTACTAACTCCCACAGTCACAAAGAAAGTATTGTATATAACATCAAATTCTGAACTACCTCCTACAGTCACACAGAAAGTACTGTATATAACACCAGATTCTGTACTAACTCTTACAGTCACACAGACAACAGTACATCACATCATTGGGACTCTAACATTGCATTGTGTATTAATTCCCACAGTCACACAGACAGGACTGTGTCACAACTCTGGTACTGTAACATTCAACATCACACCACTAGGACTGTAACATCACATTCTTAGCTAAGTCCAACAGCCCTGCATACATAGCAGTACAAAACAACACTGGTACTATCACTGCACAGTCTGTGCTACCTCCTACACTCACATAAACAGCAGTACATCATAGCACTAGGACTGTAACATTGCGCTGTGTACTAACTCCCACAGTTACACAGACAGCACTGTGTCACAACTCTAGTCCTGAAACATCCATCATCACACCACTAGCTCTGTGACATCACATTCTGTGCTAAGTCCAGTAGCCACTTACACATAGTAGTACAAAACAGCACTGGTACTACCACTCAACATTCTGTAATAACTCCCACAATCATGCACATAACAGTGCATCACAGCACTGGGACTGTAACATTGCACTTTTTACTAACTTCCACAATGATACAGATGTCAATGTGTCACAACACTAGTACTGTAAAATCAGGCCCATCATAGAATACAATGCCCCTTTTGGGATGTACCTTACCCGACACCTGCAGCAATTAGAAAGACCCCAAAAGTATCTCACCAAGAGGATCAACGGTCTCAATCAGATGCCATATGCTGCTCGGTTAAAAAAACTCCAGCTCTACTCAGTTGCATACCGCCTACTTCGAGGCGATCTATGCCTGACATACAAAGCTATGTCAAATCCAGAATTAATGGACATGCTCCACCTCAGTAAATCTAAATCCCTTAGAGCCACACGCTCGAGGGACTTGAACCTCAGCACAGAAATAAATAGAACTTGCTGGAGGGACAGGTTCATAACCCAGAGGCTCCCTTTGCTCTGGAATAGAATTCCAGTTCATGTGAAGCAGAGCACCTCACTGAATCTCTTCAAGAAGAATCTCGATAGGTGGATGGGAGATCGTAGGTTTGTCCCAGGCATTACTCCCGTGTCACTATTAGACAGAGGCACAGTAAACTAAACCTTAAAAAGGGCACAGTATACTCAAATCATGGGGTGGCGTAAGCCATACAGAATAGGGCTAGGCTTATAATTGCCCTAGGGCAGATAGCCTAGTATGAACATATGAACCTATGAACCTGACATCACACCACTAGGACTATAACATCACATTCTGTACAAACTCCCACAGTTACACAGGTGGCACTGTGTCACAGCTCTGGTCCTGTAACATCCATCATCACACCACTAGCTCTGTAACATCACATTCTGTGCTAAGTCCAGTAGCCACTTACACATAGTAGTACAAAACAGCACTGGTACTACCACTCACCATTCTGTAATAACTCCCACAATCATGCACATAACAGTGCATCATAGCACTGGGACTGTAACATTGCACTGTGTACTAACTCCCACAGTTATACAGACGGTGATGCCCGTGTACTGGCCTAGCAATCAGGGAGCCTCAATCCTCACCACTAACACCAGTGAGGGGCGTCCATATAGGGAAAGGATAATAAATACACACACAGTAAACTACGTTTTCCCTTAAGAGCACACAGAGATCACAGTCAGTCTGGGACGGGTTTCTCCCTTTATCTCCAGATCCTCAATAAGACTCTCCACTGGCACAGCTGTAGGGTCCAGATCTCAGCCTAGTGGGGAAGCTAAAACCTCCAGCACCCTCTCTGTCCAAGCAGTGCTTCATGTCCCTGCCCATGTAGCTGACATGCACACACTTTGTGATAAGAGTTATATACAACCACACAGACACTCCTGGGGAAGGCTGGCACAGGTTCCCCAGCTGTGCCCCTTTTACCCAGACTATACGGTAGTACAACTTGCTACTACCCACTAATATTTTTCAGCTACTAAAAAGGCCCTTAACAAAGGATGTCCAATTACTACTGTACAATATTATTATCCAAATGGTAAGTGCAATGGAACAGCCAAGGCTTATTGGAGTGGCTTGGCTAGTATCACTATATACATGCAATGTACTCTAGAGCTTAAATTATGTCTACACAAAACAGCCACAGTTGAAAGGTTTAAAAATATTTAATAATAAATAATAAAAACACAAGACAATACTTCTTACTACACAGTTTTAGTCAAGAGTTCAGAGATCACAGAGAAATGTTTAAAATAATACAGTAGAAAAGTTCTGACATCAATACAGAAAAAATAATCTAATATTCCTAGTTCCTAGCTATATCTAAGAGTAAACACAGTTCTAAAATAAACTTACATATAGAACACAGGCAATGCTGGTGATGTTGGATGTTCTCAAGACAAATGCTCTAATGCCCTCATTCTTTCTGTCCTTAAATTGATAACACAGTACCACTGATTCATTTCAGATTACATCATTTATTTCTGATTCCCAGGCCAATATACTCTCAGAGGTTAATAGCTTTTGATATTGCAACTGGTCAGAAAGCCAGAGCAATAAAAAAAATTATACATGTAAATTCTAGTCATTAACCCTGGCCTCAAAACAATAGGCAGAATCCCTCCTTCTAGACATCTCGGCTCTGAGTTTTAGATCAAAGAATTTCACAATGCTTAGCTTATCGTCTTTCTTACAACAGAGTACACTACTATTACATTTTTTTCAGTTCAATATCCAATACAGTCTTTTCATATTTAAGAGAACAAGTCTGTGGCTTACATTAATATTTACAAATGACATAATTATCTAAAAAAATGTTACCTGGCTAGGCTGGCAGTCTTCATCTATCTTCACACAGATGTCACTGTGTCACAACACTAGTACTGTAATATCAATCACACCACTACGACTGTAACATCACATTCTGTACTAACTCCCACAGTTACACAGGTGGCAACTTGTCACAACTCATATCCATCACACCACTACGACTGTAACATCACATTCTGTACTAACTCCCACAGTTACACAGGTGGCAACTTGTCACAACTCTAGTACTGTAACATCCAACATCACACCATTAGCTCTGTAACATCACATTCTGAACTAACTCCGACAATCACACGGACAGCAGTACATCATAGCACTGGTAGTGTAACATTGCACTGTGTACTAACTCCCACAGTTACACAGACAGCACTGTGTCACAACTCTGGTACTGTAACATCCATCATCACAGCACTAGCGCTGTAACATCACATTCTGTACTAAGTCCAACAGCCATACATACATAGTAGTACAAAACAACACTGGTACTATCATTCCACAATCTGTACTAACTTTCACAGTCACACTGACAGCAGTACATCACAGCACTGGGACTGTAACATCACATTCTGTACTAACTCTCACAGTCACACAGACAGCACTGTATCATAGCTCTGGTACTGTAACATCGAACATCACACCACTAGCACTGTAACATCATATTCTGCACTAAGTCCAACAGTCATACATACATAGCAATACAAAACAACACTAGTACTATCACTGCACAGTCTGTACTACCTCCCACAATCACATAAACAGTGGTACATCATAGCACTAGGACTGTAACATCGCACTGTGTACTAACTCCCACAGTTACACAGACAGCACTGTGTCACTACTCTAGTCCTGTAACATCCATCATCACACCACTAGCTCTGTAACATCACATTCTGTGCTAAATCCAGTAGCCACTTACACACAGTAGTACGAAACAGCACTGGTACTATCACTCAACATTCTGTAATAACTCCCACAATCATGCACATAACAGTGCATCACAGCACTGTAACTGTAACATTGCACTGTGTACTTACTCCCACAGTGATACAGATGTCACTGTGTCACAACACTAGTACTGTAACATCTGACATTACACCACTAGGACTGTAACATCACATTCTGTACAAACTCCCACAGTTACACAGGCGGCACTGTGTCACAACTCTGGTACTGTAACATCAGACATCATACCACTAGGACTGTAACATCACATTCTGTACTAACTCCCACAGTTACAAAGGTGGCAATGTGTCACAACTCTAGTTGTTAACTGTCAAATAAACGTCGAATAAATAAATAAACTCCCACAGTTACACTGAAAGCATTGTGTCACAACTCTGGTACTGTGACATCCAACATCACACCATTAGTACTGTAACATCATATTCTGTACTAAGTTCAAAAGCCATACATAGACAGTAGTACAAAACAACACAGGTACTATCACTCCACAGTCTGGACTAACTCCTACAATCACACAGACAGCAGTACATCATAGCACTGGTACTGTAATATTGCACTGTGTACTAAATCCCACAGTTCTACAGATAATACTATATCACAACACTGGTAATGTAACAACTCCCACAGCTACATAAATGGCACTGTGTCACACCTCTGGTACTGTAACATCCAACATCACACCACTAGGACTGTAACATAAGATTCTGTACTAAGTCCAAAAGCCATACATAGACAGTAGTACAAAACAACACAGGAGCTATCACTCCACAGTCTGGACTAACTCCTACAATCACACAGACAGCAGTACATCATAGCACTGGTACTGTAATATCTCACTGTGTACTGAATCCCACAGTTCTACAGATAATACTATATCACAACACTGGTAATGTAACATCACATTGTGTACTAACTCCCACAGTTACATAAATGGCACTGTGTCACAGCTCTGGTACTGTAACATCCAACATCACACCACTAGGACTGTAACATCATATTCTGTACTAAGTCCAAAAGCCATACATAGACAGTAGTACAAAACAACACAGGTGCTATCACTCCACAGTCTGTACTAACTCCCACAATCACACAGACAGCAGTACATCATAACACTGGTACTGTAACATCGCATTGTGTACTAAATCCCACAGCTATACAGATAATACTATATCACAACACTGGTATTATTATTACAGCACTACATTTTGTTCTAACTCCCTCACTTACACTGACAGTACTATATCACTAGTAATGTAACACCTTTCACTGTTCTAACTCACACAGTCAGAAGGAGTGTATTACATAAATACTCTAGTGTAACAAATTATTCACTGTTTCAAAGTCACACAGACAAAGCCATGGTCAGTCCTGACCCCCTCTGGTATCGCGTTTTCCTCAGCTTGGGAGCTGTTAGGAGTAAATGTTGCACTACATCAGGGTCGGCCAAATGATCTGTTTTGCAGTGGAAAAAAATAACTCATGCATTTTGTAGGGTTTCATACATAAACAGGGTTGTCTTGGGGTGCTGGGTCCTGGGATGTAGTCCCCCCAAATGGTATTAAATCAGAAAACTGACTGTTATTTTTAAGTGGAATAATAGTCAAATTTCTGATTTTCTGATTTGTTCTTGGTACTTACACCCTGTATTCTGACTGCAGTCAGGTGAGAGGAGACACTCCTGTGTGGCAGTTATTTATGAATTTGCTCATTTATCTTATGCAATCAAACTTCAGTCACAGTCATCCAAATTTGTTGTGTGTGTGTGTGTTTGTGTTCATAGGTTCATAGATTAGTACTAGGCTAACTGCCCTTGTGGGCCATTTTTTAAGCCTAGCCAATTGCACCTTGTGAGAATCAAACCCTGTACCTTGTGTCTGTAAGGTAACCACCGTAACCATTATGCCACCCTCTGAAACACAGATAATCCTCCAGTGTTGTGATATAGTATTATCTGTATAGCTGTGGGATTTAGTACACAATGTGATGTTACAGTACCAGTGTTATGATGTACTGTGTGTGTGTGTGTGTGTGTGTGTGTGTGTGTGTGTGTGTGTGTGTGTGTGTGTGTGTGTGTGTGTGTGTGTGTGTGTCTCTGTGCGTGTGTGTTTATGGCACAGATGATATTATCTCTTCTTGATTTCACAGACCATCCCTCATTTTTCTTGATAGCCTTAAACTTTGTTTTAAATCACTTACACTTGTTTGTTTGTTTGTCTTTCGGCTTTTTCCTGGTAAGGGGTCGCCACAGTGGAACTCCGATCCGCTAATGATTGGCAGTAGATTTTTACAAAACGCCAATGTGCCAGCTCGATGCCCAACCTTCAACAAAGGCACTCACTTACACTAATACTCTGAAATGAAGACACATTTCTTAATTATATTGTGTGAAACTTTAAACTAGTGTGCTACTAACAAAAAGGCTGGAGCACTGTTGATGAACTAGGTATTTGAAAAGAGGATGAACTGTGAAAGTATTACTTTAAGCTGAAGGGCAAGGTCAAGCATTTACCAAACACTGATTTTTGTTGTTTTTTTATTGGAGGGGGTTAGGGCAAATAATTTGCTCTCATCAGAGAAAGAATGGCTTTAAATCTTGGGAAACATGCCATTTCAATGTCAACTATGTTGCAGTACTCTGTATACACTGAGGAGAATTAAGAGCATGAGGACAGGAAGTGAGATATGTGCTATTTCTGTGGGAATAAATACTCCTTATATGCAAAATGTCTTCACATACTATATTTTCTTAAATAAATCAGTACAAAATGTGTTAAAAGAGTTTGACTTAAAATAAGAAGGAAGGGGAAGAAACAGATGATTAATACAGAATAAAAAGGAGAATCTTAGGGCAGCACAAGGCTCTGAGAAGACAGGTGAGTTGACAGGGGTAGAGAAAATGTTCTCATCCAAAGGCATATGCTGAAGGCTAAGAATGTAAAACAGGAGGATATTACATACTTTAACAAATCTGATAATTTAAAAAGGGCAGCTACACTGAAAGAACAGAAAGGGATGCAGGGGAGGTGGGGGTAGAAAGACATGCAAATGATTGATATGTTAGGAAATGTCAAATTAATTAAACATTCAGAAGTAAGATTTTAAATTAGCAATACCATAATCAGGAAATGTTTCCTCTGTCTTCTACTCTTTTTATCCCCATAACCATCAGGGCATATTCCTGCTGACCCATTTGTTTTCTCCCCCCCCCCCACTCCCCAGTATTTCAGGACAGCAAGAGAAAAATACAAGCGATAGAAATCTTGGCTGTTGCCTTTTGGGGGAAAGAACTTTTCTTTGTATATTCCTACCTTGTACTCTGATGCAAGATGACATGCACTCTCCTGAAGCAGGCCTTCATCACTGCCTAATGTTGTGTGCATGCATCTCTCATCCAGACACACACACACACACACACACACACACACACACACACACACACACACACACACACACACACACACACACACAATGAAGTCCAGTTACAGTGTTACATGCTGCTTGGCAAGGCAAAGGAACCCCCTTCCCCCGAAATCCATGCCTACATGCTGGTTGGCACGGTTGAGCATCTGTCATTAGCTTTAGGCACTGCAGTGTCACCTCTAGCCTAAACATGCAAACACTCACAGACATACATGCGCACACACACACACACACACACACACACACACACACACACACACACACACACACACACACACACACACACACACACACACACACACACACACACACACACACACACACACACACACCAGGCCTAACAGATCCTCTCCACCTCTGATAGGTCAGTCATCATTATCTACCCACTCATTCTACCCACCAGCTCCTCCAGTGTCTGGCTTGTTAGTGAAAACTGGTCACTCAGCTGGTCAGGGTTTTATCCTTTTGCACCATGGAGGTGCTTCAAATGGAAAGGTATTAAGAATAGTGATGAGGAACTAGTGTTAAAATCGAGCCATGTAACTACCTGAGTCATAGTATCTGTTTACTTGAATTATTTATGATTCACAACAAAGTTCAATCTGGACTTCAGAAGTATGTTTGTAGGTTTGGAGAGGCAGGAGGGAGATGGTCAGTAGGAGATGGTGTTCAGTAGATGGGGCACTAGCTTACCTTGAAGATAAAGCAGCTAATATATGACTGGCACCAGAGAAAATGGGGATTTGTTCATTTGATTAGTTTATTTAGTTTTGTGGAATTCGAAGGAAATACATTAATGAATATATGTAAGTCAAATAAGTCAGGCAGGGTTGAATAGGTAGTTAGCAGCACTTTCCTAAAGGCATTCACCTTTAGAAGCAGATTTCAACTATGAGACTGAATACTATGAGAGAAGGTGAGATGAAATTTCATCATTTACAGAAATGAATAAAGAATATGCTTTGTTGTGCTGAAAACTAACAGAACAGATACCATTTAAATGGAGCTTAATAGCTCATATAGAAGTTTGGAAATTCTATGGTATGTGGGGCTTCACCCCCCCATTCTCACATGTAGGGGGATATCAACTCCACTCCTCTATATTTCAAATATGGCTGACAAATCTTAGAGAAAGTTATAAAATAGAATTTCTGAAATTTCCATTCAGTGAGCAATTTCTGATCTAATGGTCTTCACTGTATTATTTGTCAGTCACGTGACCAATTATTCTTAACCACTGAAATACTGGCCATGCCTATATTATCTTTAAATTTTCAGGGAATTTTAGTAGCCTAATTGCCTGTAAAATATACTTAGATTGTATTGCTAGATTCAAAAACAAAGAAGCAGCTTAAAAATGAATTTGTTCTTCACCTCACCTGCTGATAATTATCTGTATGTGCATCCCAGAGATATCATCTGGGCAACCATGGCATTTTTCTTTTTTTCCCTAACCCTTTATCCCTTGCCTACTTAAGGCAGATTATATTGTAGCAGAGATTGTGATGCCAGGCCCACTGTATGCATGTGTGCTTTCACATATGTGTCTCCTTAACTACAGTGCAAAGCATTGCTTGGTAACCCATGTGTGTAGCTAACTCAGTACTTTCAGACACATTCTCACAACTTCGTATAGAAGGTATCTGCATGATTGCTAGGACAGCCTCTCTCCTCACAAAATGGACAAGCTTGTCTGAGGCATTCACTGTTAACCTGCTTAAGTGTTTCCTCTAGTACCCGAGTTGCTAATCAGACCCAAGCTGTCTGGCTAGCAGACAAAGCTTCATTTATCATTTTAATGCAAAGCTTTATACTGCAGCAATTAAAAGAAAGAAAATCTCATCAGCTCCACTGGCACAGAGGGATGAAGCCCTGGCTGTGACCCAGGCCACTTGAGTTTAATCAGTAGCTTGGACGCATGCTGGAGCTTGGGTAGGATGGGAAAGGAGTTGAAAGGCTTTGCCTGTTCATCTTTCTCAGAAGGGAGGAATAGGAGATCATGTGCAGGTGGGAGTCAGACCATCCTTAGGAAAACTGGTGGAAACCAAGGAACAGAGTGGTTGCCAGACTGGGAAAATGGGATGGTTAGGGAGGTGTAACCAGTCCAAGGCTTGGGGAGTTCATATTCCTGCGCCCACATGTCTTTGCCAGCCAAAACTACAGATGTGTTTTGCTAGAATGCACAGTGCTAGGGAAAAGCAAGCCACTAAGTTACCTGGTAACTGTGAATAGCAGTGGCAGGTCAGAGATCCACTTCTTCCTTGCAAACCGGTGTGCTGGAATGGGTAGGGGGGAGACTGGTGTCTCCAGGCCATGAGGGGATAAGAAATACTGGCCACACCACTATATTATAGGAGTAAAAACTTAAGGAGAGCCATACTGCCATGGTAGGTCAGCATAACTCAACCATAGAATGTCGTCTGTAAAACTAAATACAAAATAAATAAATACAATTATCCTTTACACTTGGACCTGACCATGTTTTAATAAGTTTTAGATTTATTACAATGAAGTCAATTGATAGCTATGATTTTATTTTAAACAAATGTTTCATAAATATAATAGTTTGTACACTGTTGTTCTCAATACCTGTGTAGAGGCCATCCCTCAACCCTCCTTTGATGATGTTTTTTCTTTTAATAAGGGGCATGAATGTGACTAAGGCCAGGTTTTCTTTATGTAAGGGAACCTGTCTGCTTCAGCAATGTCCCCAAACAGCTAACACTAAGCAACATGTACACAGTCATTAGATGATGTCTGGCTACGTCAGAAATTTATATCCTCCCTCCACGGAAGGAAAGATCTCATCAGCCTCTCAATCCTCCTTCTAATACTTTAATATATCTTAGTAAAACTTTCAGAACATTATACTTGGAAAATAAGGTATACAATGAACTGAAGACTGCTAGTCCACCCTTAAGGACTTAAATCTGGCTCAACACTGAAGCTAGCTTGGCCATACTGTCACAGTCAGTATCGTGAGTTCTGATGGTGGTATCTTTCTAGTGACAGAAAAGGTCAGTAATCTACAAAAATATATCAGACAAAATTCTCATGTAATGCTGACTAAAAACAGATAGTCTAGCTAAGTACTGCATCTATCTTGTAAAACCCACACCTAATGGAAACAGTAAAAATGCAACTTGCCAGACTGTCAGTGTAAAATGTCTGTAAAACACACCATTCAGGAGCACTGTGTGAGGTTATATCTCAGTCTCCCTTTGACAGGTCTTAGTAAAACATTCACGAGGTTTGGATACAGGTATATAATGTACATAAGTGTGCCATTCTATTCTTAATGACATAAATGCAGCTTAAATCTGAATTTGTCTCAGCCATATTTTGATCAATACAAAGAGTCTTGGATAGCATCATTTCAGTGACAAAAAATATTATTTTACTTCATAGATATAATGCCAGTCCAGAGCAGATATATTTTGATCATGCACTGCATTCCTCACTCTGAACAGAAATCAGATACCTGCAGTGAAGAAAAAGGTTCATATGCATGTCTAAGGGATTACCCTACTATCCATACACATTCCCAAATTAGAATTTCAGTATATGAGAAGTGTTGCAGAAGAAATTGTCGGTAGGGTATGGCTTTGTACGAGGTGAGGCATGTTTTGATTTGAGCACCCATAGTTAGATAGGGTTTGTGAAAGGGAGGATGGTCATCTAGAGATATGTGCTAGGAATAATGGCCGTGTTTTGTTACATGCATGCTGGATAGGTTTTGAAGGTCATTTAAAAGAAATCATCTTAGTAGAAGTCAATGACTACCAAAGACTGAGTGAAGCAGATGCATTTCTGATAGCTGCTGGGTATTATAAGTAAACACAACTTTTATTTTTGACAGATCGTCCAACTGAATTGTATCATTAACTTCAGCTGCTGCACTATGTGTGTATAATGAGAAAGAAATTGGTATGCGTTTGTTTTTAGTGTACTTTTGTTGCAATGTTTTAACAATAAAAATTCAATGTATGCATTATTTTATTTTACAGGTTTGTTATTTGAACAGTGGTATAAGGGGCAGTTATTGACACATGGATGGGATTCACCTGCTTTTTGTCTTATTTTTATTTCATTTCTTAAATTGAATATGTTACAGTGGATCAGTTTGGGATAAACTGAGTATTTTGTTATTAATATGTGTATGTGCTGACTTTGTCCCTGCATTATTTACTATACTGAAAATTTGGAACAAAGAAGCTGAGAGGTATGCAGGGAACAATACTTCTCAGCTGTACCTGATTTTGCAAAACATCTCTGATTTGTGCCTCACATTTTTGCATTGTTCCTTGTTTTTTAGTAAATCACTGGGGATTATAGACCAATCAGTAATACTTGACATTAGAGTTTTATATTTCTTATCATTCTGAAAATGTCTACTAATGCAAAACCTGTTATATTAACTTTGTCCCCAACCCTCATTATTTTTAACTGTTCGGTAGTGTTGATGAAAGAATTTGAGCAGTATGCAGAGAGCTCCCCTATCAGTTGCTCTAAGTTGAAAAAAAAGCACAATTAAAAAATGTACCTGCAAAACAACTTTACAATTCCTTTCAGTATCTAATAAAAAGATTACTAGATTAGAGATTGCTGGGAAAGTTTAGCCTCTAGTGACTAATGACTACAGACTGCCAACTCAGCAAGGCAATCAGTTGCTAAGGGCAACCATTTGCCAGAGCTTATACAGCAAAGTAATAGGACATGAATTGGCTGCCCACATCCTGTTACTATGATCAGAAAAAAATGAAATTGCTGATGACAGTACACATTCATAGATTCATAAAGTATAAAAGACAGAGTTATCCCTTGTCAACATTCACCCTCAAAGGGCACAGCCTATCTCCAGATTTTATTGATTGTTTATTGTTTATTATTTTATTTATTATTTTATTTACATTTGTTTATCAGGAAATTCCAACTGGACACAGGTCATTTTTCAGTGGAGGCCCGGGGAGAAAAGCTCCACAGAACAATAAATGAGCAGCAGAGTACATGAAGAATAATTGAATATACATATGATAGCAAATAATACATACTGCAGCAAACATTAGCTTCCTCTTCTTTCGGCTTTTCCCGGTCAGGGGTCGCCACAGCAGAACTCCAGTCCACTAATGACTGGCAGTAGATATTTATGGTGCCGAGGTGCCAGCTCGACGCCCAACCTTCAATGAAGGCAAGCCCATTTATGCATGTCTTTTGAACACCGCTCGACCATGGGGAGGACATGCAGACTCCACACAAAAGGCGCTCCAGCCGAGAATCGAACGAGAGAACCTCTTGCTGTGAGGCAACAATGCTTACCGCTACACCACCGCGGCAGCAAACATTAGCTATACATACAATATGAAACATAGTAATGAACAGATATACCAATATCTAGCTAGAGGCTAGGAGTAAAGGTAGGATGTATATACAGATAGTACTAAGCTCAAACAGATACTATTCTAAGCTCATATACCTAAATCTTATATACAAATATTGCACTAAACTCAAGCAGATACAAAGCAGAAGCTCCACACGAATGTAGAACAAGCTAGAATGGCTTATGGGATGGAAGGGGAAGATAGAGGAGTAAGAGAGGAGACTGAGTGAGTAGTATTCAGGTAGTGAGAGGAAGCTAGGTGTAAGTCCGTTGGATATGTATTTGGAGTTGAGATGAAGTGAGGTAGTTAAGCATGTTATAACAGGTCTGAGAGATTGAGTGAGGAGGGAAGGGGAGGGTAAAGGTTGAGCCAGAGCCTGCAGAGGAAGGAATGCAATGATCAGACTGTGTGAAGCACAGTGGCTGGGGAGGGGAGAGGAAGAGGAGGTAAAAGGAGGGTTACTAGTCAGAATGGGTGCATGGGCATAACCAGAGACTTTTTAAGTGAGCTTTTTGTGCAGTCTTTCAGTGGTTGCAAGAAGGTAGTGTGGTTATGGGGGGGGGGGTTGTTCCATAATCTGGATATGACACAGGAGAATAGAGCTTCTCCCACTGAGTTCTTGGGTTTGGTCACTAGAAGTAGATTTTTACTGCTGGAGTGTAGAGGTCTAGTTGAGCACTAGGGCTGGAGAAGGTTGGAGAAGGCTGGAGAAAATCCAGATGGGACAGACAAGTCAGGCTGTGGATGAATTTATGAGCACCCATCAAGTCATCATGGTTTGCCTTAAAGTAAGCAAGAGCATCACTCTGTTTTTTTATGTCATATATTCAAGAGGTGGGGGAAGCACTGAGTAGTAAATGAGTCCCTCCAGCATGTTTTGTATGTGTAGCCATTTATTTTGTTTTGTGGCAGTATTGGAGTTCACAGAGGGAGGCAAAGTTGCACAGCTAGTAGCATTGTCACTTAACAGCAAGATGTTCACTGGTTTGATTCTCAGCTGGGGTGCCTTCTGTGTGGAGTCTGCATGACGTCCTTGTGTTCATGTGGGTTTGCTCTGGGTGCTCCAGTTTCCTTCCACATTCCAAAGCCGTGCAGTAGGTGGATTGGACACACTAAATTAGCCATAGGTGAGTGTATCTGTAGTATAGAAGAACAACTACTGCAGGGCTAGCCACTTGGCGATGTGAACATTTGTTCTAGCTGAATACCATGGGTCTATATCACTTTGTAGAACCCTGTCCATCAAAATCTCAATCCATTGAACATTCATTTAAGTAAAACTTTTTCCAGTGGAAAAAACACTTGGCCAACAACGTGAGCATCACAAAAATTACAAAATTTAAAACCCACCCAGGTGGGGAGATCCACCTTCCACACCCCCATAACTAAATATACCAAGTCCGAGATCGCACTACAGTGGGGAAAAGTGCAAATTCCTGATGATGGCCCACTACTTATTTTCCCTGGGAAAAATTTTGCTTAAATGAATGTTCGATAGATTAAGATTTCAACGGATAGAGTTCAACAAAAAGTTATTTGATGATTAGGTTTTTCGACAATGTGATATAGACCCGATTGCCATTGTTGATGTGACATCTCAACACCATGTGACATCCTGACCTTTCAGTAAGGTCTAACACAGACAAATGCATAGTGTCAAAGCCATGGCTTAAAACTCAATGCCAAGGAATGCATTATAGTATCTTTTGGAAAGTCAGACACCCTGGGTAACTAAGTCATCAATGAAACACACCTAAAAGTTGATTCACTAATCAAGGATCTGGGAAATCATGTAGATAATAACCTAGCCTTCGACCAACATGTGTCCAAGGTAGTAAGACAATCCTTCTATGTTGCTCAACTTGTAAGTAAGGGTTTGGCATCTATGTCCAGAGAGGTCATCATGCCAGTGTACTTGGCCCTCATCAGACCCATCACAGAGTATAATGGTCCCTTGATATTTACCTGTCCAGACACATGCAGCAACTGGAATGTCTACATAGCTTCTCTACAAAAGGTATACAGGTACTAAATAAAATGTCCTCTGCTGGTCATATCAAAGCCCTGTCTCTTTATTCTGTATCATATAGAGTACTGGGAAATGATCTTTGCCTGGTATACAAAGCATTCCTGGACCCTGTTTTGATGAACCCATTTGTACACCCACAAAACAAACAGCATCAGAGCTACTATATCAAAAGAACTAAAGTTTGCTTGCAATATAAATAGGACATAATGGAGCAACAGATATGTTTCTCAGAGAATTTCCCATTGTCCCATGTGAAGCAGAGTTTCTCCCTAACCCTACTTAAGTGCAACTTGGACCAATGGATGGGTAATTGGAAATTCACCCCTGGTCTTACACACATCTCTGTTATGGACAGAAGCAGTCAGTAAATCACCCCTTTTATGAATCAAATTTGTGTGTCACATTTGGGTTATGTGGCTAGGCTTATAAGAGGCCTAGTGGTCATTAGGTTAGTATACACCTATGAACCCTAATGGAAACTGAATATAATGCGACTTGCTGGAAAGTGACACTGAAATGACAATGTGCCTATTTATAAGGGGTAATAATGCAAATACCCTTTGGCACTTCTCACTTAAACATTCAAAGAATCATATATGGGCCAGCAGGTACTTAACTTTACCTAACAGTGCTATTCTGCTATTAAGGACATACCAGTAACTTAGCATGAAATTTTGTTGGGACATTTTGCCTTTGTCACTACAGGGATTTCTAATGAGGATGGGATTTTTGCAGTTATGCAAAACGTCACTTTTAACCCCCCTCTCACCCCAAAATATTTTTGGTGCTCTGACTTATCCTCACATTCTTTGGACAGCTTTATAGATCCTTTACAGCAACTCTGGGCATATTCCTTGGTTCAGCAGCCCTCCTCAGGAAGTTGGACTTATCACATAAGTCATGAGAACCAGTGAGTGGGAACCATATGGATAGAAGCAGGAAGGTGCAGGAGCCATCATGTAACCCTTGCCAGTCGGCACTCCTTTCGTAAGGGGAGTGATGTGCAATGGTGGTAGCATGTAAGGTGTGCATCCACACATTAGGCAAAGGACAGCATGTCACTGGTCCTAAGTTGTTACAGGTCTGCAAGATTCCTGGCCTCCACCAGAGGCTGCTGAAACATTGATCTATTTTCTGACCTTCCCCCAGAGACAGGAGAGTTGGCCATCAGCCACATGATTCAGCCCATGATATGAGTGGCTTGACTCTGTTCCTGAACTCATGTCGCAAGTAGAGCAGATGGGCATCTTGCCTATATACCACTAGGCCAGCTAGGAAAATCACTTGTATGGAGAAGTATATATAATATTTGATTCTGATATAGTGATAACTGAATACAGACATGTTATGAATATGCACTATAACCTTCTCCCTAAACAAAAGTCATGTACCCACCCTTTACAAAACCTTATATAGTGAAACAACATTCAATAAACTAAGAAAAAAATGCAATTTTCTTACAGAACTAAAAACGATTCCCTGCACTTAAAAGCGTTATAAAATCCTTCACGTACCTAACATAAGAAAAATGCATTAGTTTTTCCCACTTGCTACATAAATTAGATTATCTGGGTTTTTAATTGGGTTATCTATGTTAAGTGTATACAAATCTTGCTTTAAGAATGCATGAAAATATGCTGTTTTTTTCCTTTTTTTTATTTTTCAGCTTTCATTTCAACGCAGTCCATTATGTACATCTCAGCAATAGTGAAGAGGTCTTCTCAGCTCAGTACAGAGCTATTCTTCAATATCCAAAACTAAGGGGAAAAAAGAGTATTTTTTAAAATATGTTAAATATGTTTACTAGCATCACACATCATGGAAGCATCAATTTCATGTTAAAGCAAAAACTTTCAGCATAAAATGAGAAAAAGTTAAAAAACAGAAAATAGTGTGATAATTTATGATCAAGCTAGCAAATGAGATTCTCAGCTATCAAATAAGGCAAAATAAATAAACATGCGATTACATAAACTGCTAATCATCGAAGCTACTACTAAGTATATATGTGTGTGTGTGTGTGTGTGTCTGTCTGTCTGTATCTGAGTGTATATGCATGTGTGTGTGTGTGTGTGTGTGTGTGTGTGTGTGTGTGTGTGTGTATATCTGAGTGTATATGCATGTGTGTGTGTGTGTGTGTGTGTGTGTGTGTGTGTGTGTGGTAGGTGAGTATCCTACAGTGAGCTGATAACCTGTCCAGGACTGACCGTCTGCCTTGTTCCTATTATTTGCTGATATCAGCTGCAGCTTCCATGCAACACTGAATAGGATAGAGTGACTATCAGAGAATGAATTAATTTAAATTACTTAATTATGTTTTCTAGGTTAGACACTATTTGGTAAAAAATATTTTTGTGTGTGGATTCCAAGTGTTATATATTGAGCATACAAAATCAGACATCTCAAATGGCTTAACAGCTTCAGAATGTAATCTATATTCAAGACAACAGCAAAAGTAACAAAAGAAGAGTATTTACTTCAGTAACAAGGGACTTCTAAATGTACCACACAGCATGTGGCCATGATATACTTCAGTAACAAGGGACTTCTAAATGTACCGCACAGCATGTGTCCAAATATACTTCAGTAACAAGGGACTTCTAAATGTACCGCACAGCATGCGTTCATGATATACTTCAGTAACAAGGGACTTCTAAATGTACCACACAGCATGTGGCCATGATATACTTCAGTAACAAGGGACTTCTAAATGTACCGCACAGCATGTGTCCAAATATACTTCAGTAACAAGGGACTTCTAAATGTACCGCACAGCATGTGTCCATGATATACTTCAGTAACAAGGGACTTCTAAATGTACCGCACAGCATGTGTCCACGATATACTTCAGTAACAAGGGACTTCTAAATGTACCACACAGCATGTGTCCATGATATACTTCAGTAACAAGGGACTTCTAAATGTACCGCACAGCATGTGTCCATGATATACTTCAGTAACAAGGGATTTCTAAATGTACCAGACAGCATGTGTCCACGATATACTTCAGTAACAAGGGACTTCTAAATGTACAGCACAGCATGTGTCCACGATACTTATCAGTAACAAGGGACTTCTAAATGTACGCACAGCATGTGTCCACAATATACTTCAGTAACAAGGGACTTCTAAATGTACCGCACAGCATGCGTCTATGATATATTTCAGTAACAAGGGACTTCTAAATGTACCGCACAGCATGTGTCCATGATATACTTCAGTAACAAGGGACTTCTAAATGTAATGCACACCATGTGTCCATGATATACTTCAGTAACAAGGGACTTCTAAAAGTACTGCACATGTCCTCGATATACTTCAGTAACAAGGGACTTCTAAATGTACCACACAGCATGTGTCCACAATATACTTCAGTAACAAGGGACTTCTAAATATACCGCACAGCATGTGTCCACAATATACTTCAGTAACAAGAGACTTCTAAATGTACCAGACAGCATGTGTCCATGATATACTTCAGTAACAAGGGACTTCTAAATGTACCGCACAGCATGTGTCCACAATATACTTCAGTAACAAGGGACTTCTACATGTACAGCACAGCATGTGTCCATGATATACTTCAGTAACAAGGGAATTCTAAATGTACTGCACAGCATGTGCCCATGATATACTTCAGTAACAAGGGACTTCTAAATGTACTGCACAACATGTGTCCATGATATATTTCAGTAACAAGGGACTTCTAAATGTACCGCACAACATGTGTCCATGATATACTTCAGTAACAAGGGACTTCTAAATGTACCGCACAGCATGTGTCCACGGCATACTTCAGTAACAAGGGACTTCTAAATGTACCGCACAGCATGTGTCCATGATATACTTCAGTAACAAGGGACTTCTAAATGTACCGCACAGCATGCGTCCATGATATATTTCAGTAACAAGGGACTTCTAAATGTACCGCACAGCATGCGTCCATGATATACTTCAGTAACAAGGGAATTCTAAATGTACCACACAGCATGCGTCCATGATATACTTCAGTAACAAGGGACTTCTAAATGCACCGCACAGCATGTGTCCACAATATACTTCAGTAACAAGGGACTTCTAAATGTACTGCACAGCATGTGTCCATGGTATACTTCAGTAACAAGGGACTTCTAACTGTACCACACAGCATGTGTCCATGATATACTTCAGTAACAAGGGAATTCTAAATGTACTGCACAGCATGTGTCCACGATATACTTCAGTAACAAGGGACTACTAAATGTACCGCACAACATGTGTCCACGATATACTTCAATAACAAGGGACTTCTAAATGTACCGCACAACGTGTCCACGATATTCTTCAGTAACAAAGGACTTCTAAATGTATGCACAGCATGTGTCCACGATATACTTCAGTAACAAGGGACTTCTAAATGTGCCGCACAACATGTGTCCACGATATACTTCAGTAACAAGGGACTTCTAAATGTACCGCACAGCATGCGTTCATGATATACTTCAGTAACAAGGGACTTCTAAATGTGCCGCACAGCATGCGTCCATGATATACTTCAGTAACAAGGGACTTCTAAATGTGCCGCACAGTATGCGTCCATGATATACTTCAGTAACAAGGGACTTTTAAATGTACAGCACAGCATTCGTCCATGATATACTTCAGTAACAAGGGACTTCTAAATGTACCGCACAGCATGTGTCCACGATATACTTCAGTAACAAGGGACTTCTAAATGTACCACACAGCATGCGTCCATGATATACTTCAGTAACAAGGGACTTCTAAATGTTCCGCACAGCATGTGTCCATGATATACTTCAGTAACAAGGGACTTCTAAATGTACCGCACAGCATGTGTCCACGATATACTTCAGTAACAAGGGACTTTTAATTGTACTGCACAACATGTGTCCATGGTACCAGGATAAGCTATGGCCCCCCTACAGTCCTGAACAGGATAAACTAGGTATCTGAAAAGAAAGACTGAATGAACAACAATAATAGTAATATTACTATTAGTTATAATAATGTAAACTGATATATGCAGAGTTCATTTCCAAACACTTTTAAATCAAATGGTCAAGGGCTGTTAATGATGGAGAAATATCTTAAGCAGGAAATGAAAACGTATAAAAATAACAGAAAGAAATAAAGAAAGAAAGTATACATAATGGCTGCCAGTGTTTCTACCCACTGAGCTCCCTGTGATTTGAACATCCTGGACACTGTGGATTAACTCTAATGTTCTGATACATTTTCCCCTTTAATTGGGACTACCCAAAAGAGGGCCACCCTTCAGGTCATATATCAGCTTGTCTACATTTTACTACTCAATGACAATGGAGTTGAATCCACAGTGGCAGATCCAGATGTGAACACAATCATATACAGAGTTGTGATTGGGTGTGAGTGGGTGGGGAATAGCTGTAGCTTTCACAAAGTTTGTCCTGTAGCAATTTGCTAGGTTGCATTTTCTTTTCTTCATCAAGTATGTAGTCACATGATAATGCTTCTAGGAGTATGTTTGAGAGAAAGGAAAGTGGACCAGACAAGGGGTAATTGTACAGGATACGTATCTAAAAGTCAAGTCTATCAGTGCAAAAACCCTTCTGGCAAGTTAGCTTAAGAAAGGAAGGTTGAGCATATAAAACAAAACATTAAAAACAAAAAGCAACATGAAAAATTGTAAAAGTAGTAGACTCCAAGTCAGGGTGCCGACTAGTCATGAGAGGAGTCCCACAGGGATTGGTTCTGGGTCCTCTCCTGTTTGGCATCTATTTTTCAGAAATCCAGGCCAACATGGAGGGACTCTGGCTGACCAAGTTCACAGACAACCGCAGGCTGAGAGCCATTATTAACTCCCCAAGTGATGGAGACATCCTACACAAAGGCCTCACTGAGAACAATGACTGGTGTCAAAACCATGGCCTTAAGCTTAATGCCAAAAAAATGCGATGTCATCACCTTTGGGAAAAGCTCAGTTCCCACTAATTACCACATCAATGGGAGCCCACTGAACACTGGAGGCATTACAAGAGATCTGAAGACACAGGTTGACAGCAACCTCTCCTTTGACCACCACATTGCCACTGTGGTCAGAAAGTCCTTCTATGTGGCACATCTCATTACTAAGGGTTTTGCTTCCAGGAGGAACGAGGTCATTGTCTCCATCTACTCTTCCCTCATTAGGCCAATCATCGAGTAAAATGCCCCATTTGGTATGTACCTTACTAGACACATGCAACAGCTGGAAAGGCCACAAAAGTACCTCACGAAGAGGATCCTAGGCTAGTCCTTAAACACATGACCCACATGGACAGACTAAAAAAACTCCAGCTATTCTCTGTGTCATATCATCTACTAAGAGGCGATCTCTGCTTGACTTACAAAGCCATGTTTGACCCAGCTCTGTTAGAAATGCTACATCTAAAGAAATCCCAATCCCTCCACACCACACGCTCCAGGGACCTCAACCTCATTATCACAATCAACAGAACATGCTGGAGGGACAGGTTCATAACCCAGAGACTGCCCGTGCTCTGGAATAGACTTCCCATACATGTCAAGCAGAGCACCTCACTGGCCCTCTTCCAGAGAAATCTTGATGAGTGGATGGGAAATGGAAAGTTCACCTCAGGGATCACTCCAGTGGTTCTACTTGATAGAGACAATGGGAACTAATGTCGGGCGGCACGATGCCAGGGCACTTCTATAGGCTAGGCTTGTAAAGGCTTCAGGGCCATTAGCCTGGTACACAACTATGAACCTATGTTGAACAGTGTACTTTTGAGAGATTTGAACCTGTAGTACTGAAATCATCACTGTTTATAACATCTCATTCTTGTTTTTTTTTTTTTGCCTAACTTCCAGTGTGCCACCACCCATTTGTGGTGCTTTTCAACAATATGGCAGAAAAAAAAGACTTGGCCCTTTCTACTATGAAATGCCATCTTGGACATACATTTTTATTCCTCAGACTATTACTAGTGGAGAGCTCTTTTAAGTGATAGGCCAAAAGATTTGACTTGTATTTCTCTTAGGTTATGTACCATGTTAATTTTTCATGCTAAATGAGTCATGTATATCATTTGTCTGTTGACCGCTATGAATAATACTTAGGTCTTTGGCGGCTACCAGACACCCAGACCCTTCCTATTTATTTCCTATATTTGATTACACTGTCTTAGTCAATCAGCAAACAAATCCAGCAGCATTAATATTGAATTCATTTTTTAAGCATGGGCAGAAGTTTTCTTACCCACAGGAATACTAGAAAGCACTTTGATTTACCAAACAAACTGCATTTTATAAGAACATCTCCACATAATACATTTCCATGCTTGGTTATGAGAGATCAGTAGATCTTAGAGCTATGCCCCCTTCAATATAGTGAACCTCACTGAAATAGATACTTTTCTTAAATCTGTAAAGTAAATCAGCAGTTTTGCAGGGCACATGATTATTTATTTATTTTATTTAACATATGTTGACTGGGTTAGTTTGGATGGACAGAAAGACCATTTTTACCAGAGACCCAAGGAGAAAAGCTACAGTGAGGTACATATGATACAGTTTTTTACACAATTTATCTAAATACAGTAACATCATAATCATATACAATAAACACAAGATAAAGAAAGTCTACATAAAAATGCTATAAAAGTTTAACTATGTATTTGTTACACATACAACTGTTGAACCTACAGATATAAGGTATACTTGTTTTACACTGTAGAGAAGATTTTGTAAAACATTTTGTGAATTTCATGTCTGATTTTATGGAAACAGAAAGGGATGAGAAAAATGGGATAGGTAAAAGGGAAGTAGAGGGTAGGGAAAGTAATGGAGGGGTTATGTTAGATTTATTTATCATTTGTTAACCAGGAAAGTCTGACTTGGAACAAAGCCAATTTTCAGTGGAGGCCCGGGGAGAAAGGCTCCAGATGCATGTCTTTGTAATGTGGGAGGAAACCAGAGCACCCGGAGGAAACCCACATGAATGCAGGGAGGACATGCAGACTCCACACAAAAGGCACCCCAGCCGAGAATCAAACCGCAGAACCTCTTGCTGTGAGGTGACAATACTACCGCTGCACCACTGTGCCATCTGTAGATGTGGAGAAGGATGGTTAAGTAGGGTCACTGCAAGAACAAGTCCAAGATTTGAATAGATAGTCTTTCAGAGCTTTTTGAAACAGTTAGTGTTAGTAATTAACCTTATATGCTATGGCAAATTATTCCAGGCTTTGGTGACAGAGTGGCTATAGAGAAGTTTGCCAATGGTTTTGTTTGGTTTATAGATTTGAAGGAGATGTTGGTCGGAACTGCAGAGTGTACAGTTAGGAATATAGTGTGTAATGAGGTTGGAGAGAGCAGGGCAGGAGTTGGGTTGGTTTAAAATGGAGTGGGTGAGGTGAAGTTGAGGCAAGAGGAGTTGGTTGTGAAATTCAAGACAGCAGTGGTGAGAATGATAAGGTTGGTTGGCAGCAAATCTAGCAATTTTATTATATGCCAGTTCAAGCTTAGCTAAAATATTTGTTTGGAGGTTAGTGAGGATAGGTGCTGCATATAGAAAGGTTGGTAGAAGGTAGGCTTGTGCCCGAGAGAGTTTGGCTCTTTAGTAAGGAATTTTTTATTTCTATAGAGTAGACCAAGTTTTTGGAAGGCCTTTTTTACTGAGTTTTGTATATGAAGATCAAATTCAAGTTGATCATCAATTATGACCCCTAAGAGCTTGGTGTGGGGTTTGACCTTGATAGTTGTATTGTTTAGTGAGATAAAAGTAAAGCAGGATTTAAGGTGTTGGAGGAATTTGGGGAGAAAGAGGAGCAGTTTAGTTTTGTTTGGGTTAAGAAGGAGTTGGTTACAGTTTAGCCAGTTTTCAACTGAATGTAAAGATTCTTGTGTAAAAGGATGAGAAGGTGACGTAGAGAGTCAGAGGTAGAAATTCTAGTGGAGTTGTCAGCGTATTATATTAGTGAGGAATGAGGACAGGCTTTGCAGAGATTATTAGTGAAGATGCTAAATAGAAGGGGACCAAGGGTGGAGCCTTGGGGAACCCCTGTAGAGACTGGAAGGAAAGGGGAGGATGCAGATATCCATTTTATAGCCTGAGATCTGCTGGAGAGATAATTTAAGAACCAGCAGATAGTAGAGTTGGAGAGATTAAGATTAGATAGTTTGGTCGGAAGAAGGTTATGAGAGACAGTGTCAGAGGCTTTAGAAAGATCATCGGAAAGACACAAGACTAGTTTGCTGTGGTCACAAGATGTGGTGATACTGTGTATAAAGGATATTAAAGCAGTGACAGTGCTGTGGTTGGGACAAAAAAACATGTTTTGTAGGGATATGGAGATTTTCTTGAAGCAGATGAGGAAGGAGCTGTTTATGAATACATTTTTGAATAATTTTTTGAAAGGGGGGACAAGATAGCAATAGGTCTGAAATTAGAGGGGTCAGCAGAGTTACCTCCTTTATGGAGGGGAATAACACAGGATTTCTTCCAGATTTCTGGGACTTTGTTTTCTTGGATAGATCTGTTGATGAATATGGAGATGGGATAGGGAATGGATTTTGCTGCAAGTTTAAGGTAGAGAGGTGGTAAGTTATTGACAGAAGGGGAACATGGTTTGAGTTTACTAAGCAGTGTTCTGATATAGGAGGTGGTGATGGGTTTGAGCGTTAAGGAGGTAGAGATGGTGGAAGTGATGGGAGAATTAGAGGGGTTACTATTTAAGTAATTTCTAGTTAACTTTTGTATGGAGTCAATGAAGAAGGCATTAAGAAGTGTAGTTGTTTGTATGGGGGAGGTGTTAGGGGAAGGGTTAGGTGCAGGGGGGGCTACCAGGGTGTAAGAGTTTATAGACAGCGTGCCAGAATTTTTTTGGGTTAGAGTGGGAACTTAGTTGTGGGTTAAGGTAAAATTCTTTTTATCTAGGTTGACATGTTTTCTTGTTAGTTTGCATAGATCTCTGTAATATTGGAAACTGGAAGGAGATTTGTGTTTATTATAGTTTTTCCAAGCATTATATCGCTTCTTCATAAGGGAGCGAGTGTCTTGTGTTAACCACGGTGCATAGTTATCTGTAATCCTGATTTTTGATTGGAGCTAGGGGAGTTTAGGGTGTTAAGGAAGATGGTACTGGATTGATGAATGGGTTCATCAAGAGGTAGTTTAAGGAGGAAGGACCATTTGGTAGAAGAGTAGTTGATTAGATATGTCAGGGTTGAACTGAGACAGTATCCAGCAGTCTTTGAAGTGATGGGTTTTGATTCCTAGAAGGGAGAGTCATTGGATAGAGGTTCGGAGGTGATCACCGAGGGAATCAGGTAATGTTGAGGGGTTATGATACCAGTGGGGGTGAGTTGTGAGGATCCAATCAAGTGTGGAGCTAGTGCTAGAGTGAGTATTCAGGCAGGTGGGGATAGTGATAAGTTGGGAGAAGCCAGAAAGATTGATACTGGCACTTGTAGAGTCAGACTAGAGAGAATTCCAGTCAATATTTTCATCATCTAGTATGATGGTTTCATACGAAATAGTAGATGAAATCCAGGAGAGGAAATGTTCAAGGACAGGGATATTATACCCTGGGAGTATGTAGATAGTAGCAATGGCTATCTTTTTATGATTGTTAAGTTTGCAGTCTGATATGAGGACTTCTGTTGCGAGAAAGTCTGGTGGGGTAATAGACAGAGGATTGAGGGTGAGGTGGTTAAAGTACAGTAGTACTACCCCTCCCCCTTTTTTGTTAAGCCTATCTTGGTGAAATATGTTATAACCTGGGGGGTAAGATTTCATTGTTTGTTATGTGGGGTTTTAGCCATGTCTCAAAGATAGAATGTCAGGGGAGTAATGAGACAGCCAGGCATGTAATTCAGTGACTTTGTTAACAATACTTTGAATGTTGAGAGATAGGAAAGTTAGTTTTTTGGCATGTGTGGAGGAGGGTGTCTCTGAAAGGGGGATAGGATGGGAGAGGGTTGTGAGATGAGTAGGGAGAGAGGGGTTGAAGGCTGGTCCAGGGTTTGGGTTTACATCTCCTGATAGTAGTGAGTTTAATTTAGGTTGTTTAATGCATGAACGGAATTTGTTAAAACAAAGATATTTTGGCTTTACTTTGGATGAAGGAGTGGGTAATGTAAGAAGTTTTTTTTTTTAAACAGGCGAGTGTCATTGAGGGAGAGAAGAGAGGGGTAATAGGGAGGTAGTATTCAGCTGAGTGGTGAGATAGTTGGAAGGAAAGAGTGGGGGTAGGAGTTGGGAAAGGTAGTGTAATATGGTAAGAGGTAGAGCTGGTCAGAAATAGGAGAAGAGTTGTACTGAGGAAGAGGTGTAACATGATTTCAATATTGTGATAGGAGGTACTGAGGAAGACATGTAACAGGATTTCAATATTGTGATAGGAGGTACTGAGGAAGACATGTAACATGATTTCAATATTGTGATAGGAGGTTCTGAGGAAGACGTAACATGATTTCAATATTGTGATAGGAGGTACTGAGGAAGACATGTAACATGATTTCAATATTGTGATAGGAGGTACTGAGGAAGACATGTAACATGATTTCAATATTGTGATAGGAGGTACTGAGGAAGACATGTTACATGATTTTAATATTGTGATAGGAGGTACTGAGGAAGACATGTTACATGATTTTAATATTGTGATAGGAGGTACTGAGGAAGACATGTAACATGATTTCAATATTGTGATAGGAGGTACTGAGGAAGACATGTAACATGATTTCAATATTGTGATAGGAGGTACTGAGGAAGACATGTAACATGATTTCAATATTGTGATAGGAGGTACTGAGGAAGACATGTAACATGATTTCAATATTGTGATAGGAGGTACTGAGGAAGACAAGTAACATGATTTCAATATTGTGATAGGAGGTACTGAGGAAGACATGTAACATGATTTCAATATTGTGATATGAGGTACTGAGGAAGACATGTAACATGATTTCAATATTGTGATAGGAGGTACTGAGGAAAACATGTAACATGATTTCAATACTGTGATAGGCGGTACTGAGGAAGACGTGTAACATGATTTCAATATTGTGATAGGAGGTACTGAGGAAGACATGTAACATGATTTCAATATTGTGATAGGAGGTACTGAGGAAGACGTGTAACATGATTTCAATATTGTGATAGGAGGTACTGAGGAAGACGTGTAACATGATTTCAATATTGTGATAGGAGGTACTGAGGAAGACGTGTAACATGATTTCAATATTGTGATAGGAGGTACTGAGGAAGACATGTAACATGATTTCAATAT